>NW_007126043.1:65193-103481 GCF_000164805.1 Carlito syrichta
GTCTGGATGACAGAGTGAGACTCCAACACACACACACACACACACACACACACACACACACACACACACACACACACACACACACACACACTCCCCTCACTTGAGGGATCTGTGAGCACAGCTGGGATTTTGTTTCAATTACCATTGCTGTCAGCTGCAGATAACAGAAACCAGACTCAGAGGGAATTAACTCAGCAGGAAAGCATCTTTCTCCTTCATGGAATGGTCAGTGGCGAACCCTCCAGGACCGCTGGTGCTTTGCCGTGCTGCCGATACCCCAGTCTCCTCTGTCTTCCTGCTCCTCTGCCCAGGCATGCGGCTTCATCCTCTTGCCCGCAAGAGGTTGTGGTGGTGATGCTACACTCCAGGCATCACCACCACAACCAGGCAGGAGAGGGGAGGAGGGAACAGACAGAAAGACAGGTGCCAGTGGGTCTGTCCCTTTGGCTGACATCTCCTGGGCCAGACCAGGGTCACAATTTCACCTTGGCTGCAAAGTACTCTAGGGAGGTGTCTATTTATAATACGGTGTGTTACCACCCTGAAAAAAAATGCTGAGGCCTAATTAGTAAGGAAAAGGAAAGCATGGATGTTGGGGAGTCATCTAGCAGTGTCTGCTGTGGATTCCAAAGGCAGCCCCCCTCCCACTAGGGAGCACTGAGTCTCACAAGAACCAGCACAGGGGGTGGGGAGTACCAGCTCTGAGGACAGACAGGTGGCCTCAGATTCCAGCCATTCCTCTTACTGCCTGTACAATCTTGGGCCGGTTACTTTACCTTTTTGTTCCTCAGTTTCCTCATCTGTAAAATTGGGAAGCAGAATAGCACCCATTTCCCAGTACTGTGGGGTTAAAATGAGTTAGCATGTGTAAAATACTCACAATAAGTTATCAATAAATATGACCTATTTTTGGCTGTCACTGTGTATTTATCGAATATCTACTATATACTAAATGCTCTACATTTCCTTGACTCTCACAACAAACGTGTGAGGGAAATAAATGTCCACCCAGGTGGCATGCATTTAGGATGGGTCCCAGGCCTGTCATTTTGCCATTTCATCATAACTTCACTCCCTAGAATCAAGAAGACTTCTAATCCTTGAGAGTTTCTTAAAGAAAATACCTGTAAGAAAGGCGTCCACGGCCTTTTCAGCAAGCAGCTTAGCGTTGACACTGGGGCAGACATGAGTAGAATTGGCACACCAGGATGTCAAAGACAAAGCCTCTACCACTGACTTTCTAGTTGGTCTCTTCCTGGGTTCGGTTCCAAGTTTTGAGTGAAGCTTTAATCTAATTTCTGTTCTTTCTTGCTGGATCTGCAAATTGACTCACCTATCCCAGATACTTAAAGAAATGTGTTAATGGTGCTCCAGGGATACAGCAGAGGCTGATAACACACAGAGCTTTCAGTGATCAATTAGGTCAGGGTTGGATTGACCTAGAAATGCTGAGAGGTACGTGGGGAAGAGAGGGAACCGCAGCTCGCAGAAGATTTGAGCAGGTGGCTCCAGAGTAAGATCAGACTAGGCCAGAGGGCACACAGGTGAGGTGACCCAGGCTGACTTTAGGGAGTCCGAGCGCTGACAGGACGGTGACACACACAAGGCAATCCGCAGGGGAGAAGGCGTCCGTTTTGTGCCCCTCTGACAGTCCCTCCACTGTAGCACCAAAACAAAGACAGTGGAGCCCCCACTCAGAGCGCCCCCAAGTAAACCATCAGATTTTGTTTGGTTCCTGGAATTCTAGCCTAAATGAAATGACACATTCCCAGAAGTGCTTTGAAAAATTTAAAGACTTCTATCTCTGTAGGATAAATCCCACTTCTAGGAATATTTTTGAAGAGATAATGTGCAGAAGGATTTGGCATTGTGGTGTTTTTGTAATAGCAACAAATCTGGGAACTGCCAAAGCTTTCATTAATAAGGGAATTTTGCTGGACACAGAGGCTCACGCCTGTAATCCCAGCATTTTGGGAGGCTGAGGCGTGAGGATTGCCTGAGCCCAGGAGTTGGAGACCAGCCTAGGTAACATAGAAAGACCTAGTCTCTACAATAAATCAAAAAATTAGCCAGATGTGGTGGCATGTGCCTGTTGTCCCAGCTACTTGGGAAACCTGGGCCCAGTAGGTAATCGAGATCAAGGCTGCAGTAGCCATGATCTTACCACTTCACTCCAGCAACTGGGCAACAGAGTGAGACTCTGACTCAGTTAAAAAAAAAAAAAAAAGGTGGTGGTGGGGAATTCCATTAATATGGAATTTGCAGAGAACATATGTTTAAAAACAAAGAGTACATCAGAATTTACTAACATGAAGAGATGTTTCTGAAATGTAGTTACATAGAGAAAAACTAAGTAGTGTAGAAGAATATGTACCATTTATGGGAAAATAAAAAAATACATAGATATATTTATAAATACATATGCATATATATTTAAGAGACTATTAGTAGAAAGGCAAGAACATGAACAGAGACAAAGAAATGTCTGAAACTTTTTGAATCAAAATGTTAGCATGGGTTTATCTGCATTAAAAAGTTCCTGCAGAGCCAGTTTTTTCCCTGTCAGAGTGGGAATTGACAGATAAGCAAGACAGAAGGCTAGAATGACCCATGTGGTAATGAATTCGAGTAAGAATATCAGTAAGAACTGATGTTTAGCTTAAGACGGATACAGACAGTTACATAAAGAAATATTTATAGCTATGTGTATATTCGTGGGTTGGTACACACATATGAGGGAGACCCCCCAAAACTGGAATCTAATTATTAAAACTTGTGTATTGATTCTTACATGTTTAAACTTTAGTCACCTCCAAAGTCCTCTCCATTTGATGCAATACACCTATCGAGATGCTTTTTTCACTGCTCAAAACAGTTTTTGAACCCGTCAATTGTGATGCTTTTTAGTGCTTCTGCCATTTTTTTGTTTCACCTTTTCCACATCAGCAAAACACTTCCCTTTGAAGATTTTTTTTCATCTGGGGAAACAAACAAACAAAAAATGTCACTTGGGCAAGATCAGTTGAATAGGGAGAATGGGGCACCAGCGTCATACCGATCATGGTCAAAAACTGCTGAACACTTAGCGCTATGTGGGTAAGTGCATTGTCATGGTGGAAGAACAGTCATCTGCCACAACTCAGGATGTTTCTTCCACAAATCATGACATAACCTTCTCAAAACTTCCAGATAAAAATGTTGGTTGACCGTTTGATCCAGAGAAACACATTCAGAGTGTACTACAAGGGGCCTACCCTCCAAAAAAAAAAAAAAAGGATAATTCCATTTTTTTGCCCCCCCCACCTTTATTTCTATTACTATTCTCCAATAAAAGGAACCAGGGCTCCTTGGAGAAATGGCTGTTTCTCAGACTGGGTCAAAAAACATACACAATAAGACAGGAACATCTTGTCATACCAGGAAGTACCAAAACAAAACAAAACAAAAAACTGCATTGCTGGGAGTACACCAAAGGGACCCAGGAACCAACTGACAGAATTCTCAATGATCAATATTGAAATAATTTGAGCAAAAAATCAAGTAGTATTGAGTTAAAATCCAACTATAAAATAAATTCCCATGAGTCCATACTGATATAATAAATGGTGAAGAGGTGGGGAGAGAGGAATCTCCCAGGCAGAAGCATCCCAAATAATCTAAGTCTACACTCTGCCCTCAAGGCGTCTTACTCCCCACTCCTTAAGTGTGTGTCTGCACTTAGTGACTTCCTTCCAAAGAGCAAAGTACACAAAGAAAGAAAAAACAGGAGTAGCTTCCCAGTGGGAAAAACTGACACCTCAGTCCAGCGATCAAGGACAACATCCACAATCGTAAATCAGGTTACTTTGTCACTTTGATGTGATGTGAAGTGAAATGACACTTTATCTCCATGATCTCCTTCCTCGGAATTCATAACCCCAGTCTAATCATAAGAAAAACACCTGACAAATCCTAGCAGAGAAGCATCCTGCCAAATGTCTGCTCGGTACTGCTCAAAAGTGCCAAGGTCATCAAAAACAAGAAGAGGCTGGCAAGCTACCCCAGCCAAGGGGAGGCATGTACATCTTCAGCTGTTCTCAAAAATAAAGGTTTTTCTAAAAAGAGTTCCCACAGAATGATTTTTTCCCCCGAACAAAAGGATCAAAGTGAATTTTTATTGTAACCTTTAACAAGACAGAAAAAGCAGTAAAAGCTTTGGAAATAAAAAGCTTTTCCTTAAAGGTTTTCCAATATCCTGGATCAAATTCTTACATAGGGTTTAAGGTCAAAGTTCTTGGGCTTTCTCCCAGACACAGAAAAATTTCCCCAAATGCATCCAAGGCAGACACAGCCCTGAGCAAGCAGGGAGGGGCTGAAGAAGGTCTAGGCTTCTTTTCCTGGGCTCTGGATATTTTCTCCAGTACACACACACCACAGATGAAACATGTGCACCTCAGCCCATTTTTTACAATTTCATATTTTTGTTTATTTTTATTTTAGATTCAAAGGGTACATGTGCAGGTATATTGTGCGACGGTGAGGTGTGGACTTCTATTGAACCCAACCAGTGAACATGGTGCCCCTGTCCATTTCCTCTCCCCCTTTAGGAGTCCCCAGTGTCTGCTGTTCCCATCTTATGTCCGTGTGACAGTGTTTAGTGCCCACTTATAAGCGGGAACCTGCAGTATTTGTTTTTCTGTTTCTGTGTTAATTCACTTAGAACAATGTCAGCCCCTCTTTTGTGAGATGGCAAAGTTAACTGTTTCCAGCTGCATCTGCAATGTTATCATTGTGTCCTAGTCCATCTCAGTAGCTGACCATTTGTACCCAAGGAAAAGACCCACAGGAGTTTTTCAGAGAAGTCATGAAGACTCCAGATAAAGCTGGACAGACACTGGCTAAATACTGGGTCAAATCTCCTCTGGCTCCTGATTCACTGAGGATGGGGGGGGTGGGGTGGGAAACTTCTCCATGAGTGCATCTGGATAACATACTGGTTTTTAAGGCATCCGGAAGATTCCTCCAGCTCCTACACTAAGTAAGAGAGAAGAATCTTGAGAGGCTGCCCTCCTGGAAATCAAGCCGAAGGGCAGCCATGGAACTGCTTTATTTTCTTTTTTGATTTTGCATGTATGCAGCTTGACTAAGTAGAATTGTAACAAGTTGCTTCTCTGATGGTCCGGGAAATACATGACAAACAGTAATTCTTCTGAAGAGTTAGAGAAATCTCTAAAATTAGCACTAGAATTTAGAAACAAGGTCAGGAAATAACAGCATTGAAAACAAAGTGACAAAAATCAATATACAATGAATGTCCCCAGCAGCTATTCACCCCCTGTAACCCTCAGAGAAGTTTGGCAAACATATCACTGATAAGACTGAAGCGTGTTCCAATCTCACAGGGACCCTGGGTCTTCTGTGTCTTCACAGGAAACTACTAACTTCAAATGGACCTCAGCCTATTGAGATAAGCTACAATTGCAAAAATTGTACTATGCTAATGACAATCTCAAATGGAAAGCTCTCCATGGAGCCTAGAGACAGGAGATAAATAGAGACCTCTTGGCCAGAGTTTTAAAAATAGGTCTAACCAGTAGTCTGATCAATTCACGGCTTCTGGTTGCTGGAAAAGTATGTTTTCCAGTGGAAGTGGGACAAGTCTTCCAGTCTTGCCATAGATGATCCCATGAGACTAGGCAGTCTTTCCTTTGAGGATAAGTTCACTAAAGAACCTTCTGGCCTTCAGGGAAGGCCCTGGGAGGGAAATGATTCGGATAGGTGGATGCAAGTATCTGACTACTGAAAAGTTCATCTCTCATCATAGTAATCCTATGTTAACATGGTTTTAAGTCAGTGTTTTAAGAGTTTGGAAACTGCTTCTCCACACTTCAGAGTAAGGGCACACCTGAGTATACTGCTGCTGAAGACACAGACACTGGACGAAGATGTTCCCACTAAGGGCTACACCACGAAGCCTGCTTCCTCACAGTGGTCCTAGATCTTGGTTTTAAAAAATTATAGGTGGCTGGGCGCAGCGGCTCATGCCTATAATTCCAGCACCTTGGGAGGCTGAGACAAGAGGATTGCTTGAGCCCAGGAGTTTGAGACCAGCCTGGGCAACATAGCGAGACCTCATCTCTATAAAAAAAGATGACATGCTACATGTGTGATGGTTACTGTTAGATGTCAACTTGACCAGACTGAAGGACACCTAGAAGGCCATGGCTGATGAAGCACTGTGTCTGGGTGTGTCTATGAGGGTTTTTCTGGAAGAGATTGACACATAAGTCAGTGGACTGGAAGAGGAAGACCCGCCCTCAATGCGGGCGGGCACCATCCAGTCAGGGGGGTGGCTTTAACAAAAACAGGGGGAAGAAGGGGGCTAAGCAACTTGCTGAGTTTCCTTCTGCTTTTTCTGTCACTTCTCTGGCAAGACGCTTTCCTTCCTCTCCTCCTGTTCTTGGACATCAGACTCCAGATTTTTCGGCCTCTGGGCCCTGGGTCTTGCACCAGTGGCTTCCCAGGGGCTCTCGGGCCTTCAACCTTAGACAGAGAGCTGCAGTGAAGACTTCCCTAGTTTTAAGGCTCTTGAAGATAGACTGAGCCACACTGTGAGTTTTTCTCCTTGCTCAGCATGCAGATGGCCTATCATGGGATTTCACCCTGCAATCATGTGAGCCAATTCTTCCTAATAATTTCCCTTTTATACATCCATCCATCCTAGTGGTTCTTTCCCTCTGGAGAACCCTGAGTAATTATGGTTTTTAATATAAAACATAATTTAATAACATGTTAAATTCCACAAGACCCTTGATTTACTCAGGATTCTTCTTAGCTCTTCTTCTTGGGGTTGGCTAATGTTATAATATAGTCAGTCAGTGAAGACGGAGTCATCCGATGCATCTTTTCTCTGGTTGTATTGGAGTCTCCAACTTCATACAGGAATAAGAGGGTTGGGTTCTTTCTTACATGCAGTCAACTACTTGGTGGTGCCTTCCCAGTGACTGGGTATCAGTGAAGGAACTATGGCAAGACACATTTGGACCCCAAAGCCTGAGCTCAAACTCTTTGCTCCTGCTGCACAGAAACACTTCAACATCCATTCGAGCCCAAATCTTCTTCCTTGGCCTGAAAACAACACTAGTTAATGGACTTAAACATTTTCACCTATAATAGAAAAACTACACTTACAAGTGCATTTATGCTAGTCATCCATGTACATAGAGTACATCTTAGTTTCCCTTAGGAGGTTTTGTCAATGGGTTAGAGAGAAGAACGTGTGTTTTAAAATATTTGTCAGCATGTAAGTGAAAACAATCTTATTTCCCCAAATATGCTTTTGAGAGAAGCTATTTGGGCTCTCTTTTCCTGCCTCCTAAGACAACCATCACTTCGCTTCCTCCTCTTTTCCTCTGAATCCTGAGAAATGGCAAAGGTTCCAGGCATGCCAGCATCCCTTTGGGTTTCCGCAGGGCTCCTTGGTGAACACACTTCCTGTTATGATTAAAAGCATTTGCCAGCTGTAAAACATGTCCTCCAAGGCCCTCTATAAAATAATATTAAAATTGAGACTCGTGCTGTTACAAGTTTCTGGGACAACAGTCCTGGAGACAACAGCTGCTCTGTCTTATTGTGACAGAAACTTTCTTGGCAGCACTAAAATGGCCTTATAACTTTCCTGGAGGGAAGCTACTAAAATTCAAGAGCAGGGTCCAATCCCTGACCTCTGTGTGATCCAGGAGACCCTTGACAGCCAGCAACAAACCATGCAAGATAGGGCCCATGAACCCTTCCTTCTACGAACTACTCAAGAGAGAGAGGGTGTGCTCTCCAAGGCCCTGGACAACATTCCTATGTACCTAATGGCCCTGCTCAAAGGCAGTTGCCTGGGCCAGACATCCTGTTGCTTCCTTCAGGCATGGCTTCCCATCTGGAGCATCCAGAAGGCCTTGGGTTGGGAGTCAGCACTTTACACTAAGATACGCTGGGTTATAACCTCCAAAAGGAATGAGGCAGGATTTATTTGCTGAACAGACTCCAAAGGAGAACAAAAATTGACCTTCGGGGCAAGAAGCCTCACCTGAAGGATCTCTGCTTTGCTTATGGAGCCTGCAGTTTCACCCACAGGGAAGAGCATAGAGGGAAGAAGGGGAGCCCCCCGACTCTTGAACGACTCAGAAGCCAAAACCAAATCAGAGCATCGGGGTCATGCAGTGTGGGCTCCATACTTTCCAGCTCAGTTCTAAATGACAGGATGATCATAGTTCACCTCTTGGATGCACACAAGACTCTTTTCGCCCCCCTACTATTTACTTCTGTCATCCTTGGAAGGTCCAGTAAGTAAACCATTTTAATAGGCTATAGTAATAAAATTAGGTGCCCTTTATATTTTATTTACACTGCATTATTTAATCCTCACAATGAACCAATGAGGTGAGTATTAGTATATCCATTTTATATGTGACTAACTTGGAAACATTAAGGGGTAAATAACTTATGCAGAGATATGTAGCAAGCAATTGACTGAGGGGGAATTGGAACCCAGAGGGCTTAGCTACAAAATGTGTGCTCGTAGCTGTGTTATTTTTCCTCTTCCCTTTCTTTTCCCAGAGTGGCTGCATCTCAAATCTTAGGTGACCCTGTGTATGCCAAGTCCCCAGAAGAGAATGACATCTACAGCACACCTTGAGGCCTATTGCCTGATATTTTATGGACACTATTTTCTGAAATGAAAACACGTTGGTCCATATCACATGAGTGAGGGGCCTTTGTAAATACTGAAGTCTCAGAATTTCCAGGGTCCAAGAGAGGTACCTTATCTTTGTATCTGTCTCGGGAATTCTTAATGTTTCAGCATCAGCCCAAATCCATTTTGCATGAGGATCAGATGGACTTACTCAGAGGAATGGTAAAAAACATTTTGAGGGCTTCCAGTAAAGTCTGGAAGTTAAATGTATTTATATTTGCTTTCCACTGAAATGCCTCTAAAATGACAGTTAATTGAAAGGAATCAACCATATGGACAAAGACAATAGGAAGGGAGACAACAGAAAGCAAAATGGTGGAAAGTGAATGAGTGAGGGATGACTTGTCAGAGAAAATTGAAACTCACCTGCCTTCAGGGCCAGGCTAATGAGGGGCCAGCTGACTTGTACCACACAGTCCTGAAAAGCCCCTGGGTAAGCACCAGGCACCTCTGAAGGTGAGGATGAGTGAAGCTGACAACAATCTGACTGGCAAAAGACTTCATGAGTACCAAGCCCTGTCCTTCCTCCTACCCCATGCCACTGGATGATCAGCCTTCCTCTACTCACCACAGGAAACAAGAGACATGTTCCTTGGAGAAACGGAGCCAAAAAATTTTCAGGCCTGGAGACACAAGGCTCAATAAAGGGTAAAAAGCATTACATAAAAGTGAGAGAATGCATAAACATGAACATGCTAAGTCAACAGTGAAACCCCAAGACCTTTCCTCCATTCCCTTCCAGAAGGCTGGCTTTGGAGAAAATGAACACCAGAGAAAGACATACCTAAGATGACATTTCAGGGCTGTGTAACAGGAAGACACAGCCCTGGTTTAATTATTTTGTTAAAAAATTTTAAAAGCTTATCATTTAAAAAAAATTGACTTACCAAAAAAGTTGCATATATGGTACATAGAGTTACCGTATGTTTTTTCCCTAACTTCCCCAAATGTTAATGTTTTACATAGCTATGGCAAAATTCTCAACATTGGGAAATTGACATTGATACCATATTATTAATTAACTTATAACCCTTATTCAAATTTCATGAATTTCTTTCTCTGGTCCTGGACTTAATCCAGGACCACAAGCTGCACTTAGTTGTTATATCTCCTCCAATTTAGGATAGATACTTGTGATTCCTTCATCTTGAATAACTTTGATACTTTTAAAGAGCACTGGTCATTGCTTTGGAGAATTTTTTTTTTCTCAGTGTGCCATGTCAGAAAGCACAGGGTATCCATAAATCTCATTACTGGTGATGTTAACTTTGGTCACTTGGTTAAGTTAGGGTCTCTCAGGCCTCTCCACTCTAATGTTACTTTTGTAATTAATAGCTATATTGTGAGGAGCAAAATATTTTGTTTCTTAGCAACTTTTGATCCACCAATTTTAGCATGCATTGATGCTTCTTGCCTGCAACGACTATTACTATGGTGATTGCCAAGTGTGACTTTCTTTTTCTCCATCATTCCTTCCATATTTTACATTTTACTTATTTGCTTACTTATTTATTTTAGAGATAGGGCCTTGCTCTATCACCCAGGCTGAAATCTTGGCTCACTGCAGCCTCCACTCCCTGAGCTTAAGGGATCCTCTTGCCTCCACCTCCTGAGTAGCTGAGACTACAGGTACTCACCACCATGCCTTGCTAATTAAAAAAAAAAATTTGTACAGATGGAGTCTTATTATGTTGCTCAGGCTTCTCTTGAGCCCTAGGCCTCAAGCAATCCTCCTGCCACAATCTCCCAAAGCACTGGGATTACAGGCATGAGCCACTGCATCTGGCCTCCTCCCACATTTTTAACAGAAATTCTATAGTAAGAGATTTCTTCTCTTCCTTTATTTATTTATTTTTAAGATCAACATGGACTTGTGGACACATTTCATTCTATGGGTTATATTCCACTATGCTCATTTCTTATTTTGTTGCTCAAATTACCCCAGATTTGACCAGTGAATGTTTTCTAAAGTAGGTGTTTCCATCCTTTAAAGATGTCCCTATCCTTTTGTGAATACTTTCTGCATCATAAGATATTCCGTGTTCATCCTGTACCTTTTCTAACCTATCCTGAAATGAGTTGTTTTTCCAAGGAGCCCTCATTGCTTTTACTAGAAAATGGTATATAAAAACTAGCATTGGCTCTAAGTGTGCTCTTATTAATAGACTCTAGGTCCTTTTTGCAGACAGAACTAGAAGACATATCTATGTAACAGACACATACACACATATCTATATCTTATGGTTATTTTTTAAATAGAGGCTCAAATTTTGGATTAAGATTCACATTTTCTAAAATCTGCTTGTAGGAGGAAGGAATGAAGAAGTCCTGTACAAGGGTGCAACTCCTCAGCCTTTTCGAGTCTATGACATTATAGATGCTCTTTTATGAACCTTTATATGGAACACTTATCCAGAAACAGATTAGTAGCTTGAGAAAGCTGTCAAGGATTTCTCCTTGATCACAATTTTCTTCATGGCCAGATGTCACTTGTGACCTAGGGAGGCTTGATTGTAGGGTGTTTTGTGATATGAGGGTGCCAGGGAGACATAAGGGGGGATCTTTGTCATGGTGAGGTTGATTGGTTGACAAGCCTCATCCATACACATTGGGCCTCCATGTATTTTTTGTTTGTTGTTGTTTTTGTTTTTTTCTTGAGTCAGAGTCTCACTCTGTCACCCAGGCTAGAATGCAGTGGCATGATCACATTAATCACAGCTTACAGCAGCCTCAACCTCCTGAACCTTCTGCCTCATCATCCCGAGTAGCTGGGATTACAGTCATGTGCCATCACATCTGGCTAATTTCTTAATTTTTTTGTAGAGATGAGGTTGCACTGTTGCCCCGGCTAGTCTTGAACTCCTGGGCTCAAGCAGTCCTCTTGCCTCAGCCTCCCAAAGTATTGGGATTACAGGTGTGAGCCATTGCACCTGGTGCCATGTGTTTTTTGTTGGCTCATTCTTAAATATGAATGGAAATTAAAAAAGTATATATAAATATTTATGTGTTCAAATGTGTGTGTGTTGTACATGTTGCCCTCTGAGCAGGTCTGGTAACAGCAATACCCCAATAGCAATGAGCACACTTAGCACCCAGATCTTGCTTTCTAAATACCATTGACTATGAGAGAGATGGCCAAGTCCCATACTAAGGCAAGTAGAAAATGAGTCTGTAATATCTTGTAAGCCTAAAAGTAAGAAAACACTCAAAGAATGATGGAACATAACAAAAAAACCAGAAACTAGCTCAAATTGGGAACAATTTGAGCATCAAAATAATGATAGTAATGGATTGTAATCCACTGAACAAAACAGGAAACCATGAGGCCATACTGATATAAATACATAATTGTGTTGGACATTCGATGAGGCAAAGGACATTTACAGAGCTTCAAAATTCCTTCCCATAAAGTACTCATTAATTGAAAAAGGAAAAAGTGAAACTTCACAGAGAAGTGTGGCAGGTATCTCGCTAACCAAATGATCAAGAGAACATCATCAGTAATAAGACACATCAAAGTGTGCCCCACTGGAGAGGACTCAGTGAGAAGCACACAGCAGCCCTTCTGTGATATCCCTGCTACAAAGATGCATGGCCTGAACCTAATTATGGGAAGTCATCCGACAAACTCAGTCTGAGGGAACGTCTACAAAATAACTGACTCTTGAAAAGTCAAGGTCATAAAGGAAAGACCAGATTAAAGGGGATTAAAGAGAAATAACAAACTGTAATATGTGTTTCTGAACTGGGTCTGTTTGCTCTAGAGGACATTATTCAGGAAAACAAAAAAAGTTGATTGAGGTCTGAGAGTTAGATAGCAGTGAAGTATAAATGTTAATTTTTTAATTGCTATGATGATGTATTTTTGAGGGAGAATATTCTTGGCTGAGGAAACACACACTTAAAGTGTTCAGATATCATAATGTGTCTTGTCCACAACTTGCCTTCAAGTGGCCTGGGGGAAAAAAGTTCATTCTATTGCATCTGTAGCTTTCCTGTCAGTTCAGGTTTGTTTTAAAAATGTAAAAAGTAGCAAAGTATGGTGACTCATGTCTGTAATCCCAGCACTTTGGGAGACGGAGGTGAGAGGATTGCCTGAGCCCACAAGTTCGAGACAGCCTGGGCAACTTGGTGAGATCTCATCTCTACAGTACATCAAAAAGCTAGCTGGGCATGGTGGTGCACACCTTTAGTTCCAGCTACTTGGAAGTCTGAAGTGGAAGGATCATTTGAACCCAGCAGGTCGAAGCTGCAGTGGCCAAGAGTGTGCCACTGCACTCCATCCTGGGTGACAGAGTGAGATTCTCACTCAAAGGGAAAAAAAAGTAATTAATTAATAAAAGAGCAAGAGAGTGAAATCTTGAGAGAAAAGAATTTTGAAGAAGTTAGGGGTGGCCCAGGAAATCTAACACCTGAATACTAGGAGCTCCAGAAGAACAAAACAGTAAACAGAAAGCCTACTTTTAGACTTTCAAAGTATAAAAGAATAAAGTGTCCCAGACCATAGGACACAGCTCTGAGGTTCAGAATCTTATCAAGCACTGAGCACAATGCACAGATAAGACTAAGGCATGTCATCATGAAGTTTCACAGCACTGGAGACAAGAGGAGATACAAAAAGTTTCTGAAAAGGAAACAAAACAAAACACGTCGCATTATCTTCAGTGAAACAAATCAGGCACAGAAAGCCAAATATCACATGTCCTCATTCATTAACTGAGAGCTAAAATATGTGTACACATGGGCATAGAGTGTGCAATGACAGTAGAGACTTGGAAGGGAGAGAGAGTGAGGGGGATATATGATGAGAAATTGATTAATGGATACAATATACATTATTCAGGTGATGGATACCCTAAAAGCCTGATTTGACCAACATGTAATTTATGCATGTAACAAAATTGCACACGTGCCCTATAAATCTGTATAATACCCACCCCAGGTCACATATTCTTTTTTTTTTTTTTTGAGTCTGTTTGCCCAGGCTGGAGTGCAGTGGCATGATCATGATGATCACAGCTCATGACAACCTCGATCTCCTGGGTTCAGGCGATCCTTCCACCTCAGCATCTGGGATAGCTGGGACTACAGGCGTGTACCACCTCACCTGGTTAATTAAAAAAAATTTTTTTTTGCAGAGATGAGTTTTCACTATGTTGCCCAGGCTGGTCTCGAATTCCTGGGCTGAAGCAATCCTCCTGACTCAACCTCCCAAAGTGCTGAGATCACAGGCATGAGCCACTGCCCCCAATCACATATTCTTTACAAGGCAATTTTTGACTAAAGAGTAGATTGTTTCTCTTTGCCAAGCCTCAAATCAATAAAACTCATCTTATAAGACCGTGACTGGAATGTTCAGAACTAGGAGAGACACATACCAGTCTAAAGGTTTGTTTGTTTTTTCCTTTTCAACAAAATCCTGCCACTTTCTACTCAAGCTAATGTTAAATTATAGTCAGATAATACTCAAACCAGTTTCCTGGTCCTTTTCTCTAATGAGATTGCTTCTCGAATGTGTCAAACATCAGGCAGAGATTTGAGACCCTCCTGCCACTTGTCTAGGGTAGGCGGGATGAAAGAGTAAAAGGTCCAGCCACACCTGATGCTCACTGCTTCCCCCTAGAAGTGACAGTCTCTTTCACTTATGCCCAAGGCAGTTTAACAGAGATCCCATACAGCTACAACTTTTCCTGCCATGTGGGTCTCCAAGAAATAGATGGCCTCTGCTTTTGAACAGACATTCTAGAAGGTATTGAACATACAAAAGTTCTCATGAAATAATATAAAGCATAAAGAATAAAGATGCCACTCCATCCTGGCTTGGTCCTGTTCCCTGTTTACCTGAGCTTTTCCCTTGGGAATGGAGCGACATAATCCTTGCTAACCCATCGTCTTGGGGAATCTCCAAATCCATCTGGGTGAAGGAAGCTCTTGGGAATCTTCTTCACATACATAAAAGAGGAGAATCAGAAGTGTCAGACTTTCTGACAAAGCAAGTCAGTTTCCTCTGGGAAGGCCAAGACTGACCCTCATGCCACAGCAGCCGTTGCATATTAAGATGAAAATCCAAGATGAAAGGAGAGGGATAGCTATGGTTCCAAGCCCCAAACTCCTATAACAACAGTTGCTGCAGGACACGAAGGGTAGTCAGTAGCACAGTGGCCCCTCTGGAAGGCACGCCCCATCCCTAGGAAGGACCTGGCAGGGCAGCCAATGGAGCACCTTTGTGCCAATTAGAAAAAGTCCCCCAACTCACAGAGTTGGTGTGTCCCTTCCTCTGGGTACAGTCAGCCTGATTAAAGGGGCATAGACTGTAACCAGACCCCCCTTTTTGCTCCCAGTCATTTTGTGCCCTAGATGCACAAAATGCCCAACAGACACAGCTGCCCTGAGCATTTGGCCTAACCTGATGCTCAGCTTGTTTGCTGGCTGGAAACAGGGCAAGTGGCTCCTCTGGTTTCCTCCCCAAGGTTTATGTCCTGCTTTCTACCTCGATTCTCCCGGCCCTGTTGGTGAAAAGAAGTGCAGAGAGGTACACACAGGAAGAGAGAGGATTTCTCTCCCAGGCCTCAAGCAGCTGGTCCAAGCCAGTCTCTCTAGGCCTTCCTTCTGCTCTACTAGGCCCTGCTTGCAGGCCAGGAGCAGGGGGTCCTTCTGCCAGCGAGAGGTCCGTCTTACCACTACTTCTATAAAGAAAGTCTTATGGACACTCTCCCGAATGAATTCAGTGAGGAAGAGGAAGATGGCAGGAAGAAGGGAACCCAAAAGTTTCACTCAAGAAGGATCACAAAAGTAGGATATTCTCCTAGAAAACCGAACTTTTTAAAAATTTGCATTTTTTAAATTGTTGCATTGATTTGTATACATTTAAGCGGTACTAGTGCAATTTTGTTACATGGATATGTTGTGTAGTGAAGTCAGGGCTTTCAGCGTAACCATCACCCAAATGAGGTACGTGGTACCCATTAAGTCATATCTCATCCCTCATCCCTTCCCACCCTCCCACTCTTCCGGTCTCCATTGTCTATCATTCCACACTCTGTGTCCATGGGCACACCCCCCTCCCCTCCTCCCCAAGTCCCACTGTCTCTTGAAGTCAAATGAGTGGTCCTCCAGTGAATCAAACCCAGGAGTTGGAGCCGGCAGTGAAGAGGTGGCTCTCCCTAGAGGTGGGAATGTGACTCCCTAGTCACAAAGTCTGAGTGGCACATTGGTGACTGCAGAAGAATTTGAATGGTGCCAAGTAGAACACAGCAGCTACCAGGGATGGTGCCAGGAAAGAAAGAACCTGGGGTCCCCACAGGTGCACTGGAAACTCATTGTCAAATGTGGTTTCTAATAGTCACTCACACAATTTGACTGTCCTTCTTAAGTCTAGCATGGCCTGGGAAAGTGGGGGGGGGCAATGTAAAAGGCTCCGGCCACATCAGTCCCAGGTAGATAGAACTGAGTCACAGCCAGGCAACTCTCTAGTGCCATGGAAAGTGCCTAAGATTTGTGAACGATGTGTCTCTCCCACTGGACAGCTCCAGGGTCTTTGCCTTATCAGTATGATGCAGGAGATACCTACTAAAGAAAACTGAGACTCAGCCTTCCTGGGGCCCCTGCTCTTCCTATCTACCCCAAGCAATCAGTACTATTGCAAGGAAGAAAATGTATCCCCAATGACAGTGAGTGGGTTTTAAATTTTCCATCCTTCTGGTCATGGTGGCTCATACTAAACCCAGCACTTTGGGAGGTAGAGGCAAGAGGACTGCCTGAGCCCAGGTGTTTGAGATCAGCCTGGGCAGCTTGGCAAAACCTTGTCTTTACAATCAATTTTTAAAAATAGCTGGGCATGGTGGCGTGCGTCTGTGGCTCCAGTTACTTAGAAGGCTGAGGCAGAAGGATCACCTGAGCCCAACAGGTTGAGGCTTTGGTGGCCATAAGCGTGCCACTGCACCCTAGTGTGGGTAATAGAGTGAGATTCTGACTAGATTCTGACTCTAAATAAATAAACAAACAAAATGCCTATCCATCCTCAATTATCCTTATCATTCCCTTCTCACCCTGTGACGTCGAGACCCATGCCTGCACACAACCCCAGCCATCAGGGCTAAGTGAAATTCTATCTTGACCTTTCTTCATGCCAATTTAAGAGCCCTTTGGTACCTTAGCAAGTTCTAAGTCACCTACTGGGAGTCTCAAAGTTAGATTTTCATAGTAGAGAAATGGCTCCTTCTTCAGTTAAGATAGAACTTTCCCAACAGGCTCAGTGTCTAATTAGGCTTCTTTTGATTGTCCCCTAATGGGCATGAATTTTAGCCCAAGTCAACATTTTTGCTTATTTAAGCACAATACCCAAGTGTTGGTAGGTCAACTCAACTGTAGTCACAGTTCAAGGATGTTTTTCTGTCTTTCTTTTCCTTGCACTCTAGGAGTCTTCCTCTGAGATTGCCCCAAGTTGTTATACTCCAATAATGACTTGCTCTGGCTTGGCAGCCAGCAGTATCAACACCAAGAGACAGGTTTTGAAAGGGCCTGAAGGAACTTAGCACATTTTCAAGAATAACCTGCACAGAAATCCCAACCTCTTGTACTCTACTCAACAGAGTGATAATCAGCACAAAACCAGAGTCCCTTCCCATGTGCTGTCAGAGTTCTTACCTGAGATTTGATGTCTCTCTTCATTCTTTTACTAAGCTAACGGACCCGTGCCCAGTTCTTCAAGTGACTTGTTCATCCAAACAGAAGGTTACTTTTGGATTCATGTCCTCTCAAACTATAGCTTAAAGCTTTTCTTCTAATGAAGTCAACCCTTCCATGAGGACAGAAGTCAGGTCTGCCTTATCTACTCTTCTGTTCTCATTCCTTTGCACAGCACCCAATAAATAGCAAGTGCTTGGTGAGTGTTTGTGGATTGCAGCAACGAATGAAATCTGACTAGCCAGTCAACACAGAATCACATTCAGACATCACGTTTCAGTTCGTGTAGCATGGTTCAGACTTCCGTAAAGAACAGGATTGTACTTTCTGTTTTTTCCCAAGGCTTTTCTAAAGATAGTAATCAGTCCCTGTTTAGTGAGCATCATTTCTCTGCGGCCTAAAGACATGACATGAATATCACTGTTCAGGGCGAATTCCCACCTACAAAATAAGTGAACTAATCAGACGTCAATTCTGAGCTGGGCCTTTTGTCAAATAAAGGACTGACTTCAGATCCAGCCCACTTGCTACGGCCTACATCTTCACCGGCAGATGTCGTCAACCCAGAAGCTGATCATTTGACTCCGACATCACTGGGCCCTCCTCCTAGTCATGGGATTCCTAAAACCACCCTGGCTTAAAATTTTGGGGTTTCTGAGCTCGCCCTTCTCCCTGCCCCACATCCAGCTGGCCAGCTTGTGTTTTGGATTGTGTTTCCTTGGGACCATCTTTCATTTGGGCTTTCCTTCTCTTTTTCACTGTTGGCACTACCTGGTCCAGGCCTGCTCATCTACTTTCTGGATGGGTCTCAGGTTCACTTTTCTCCAGTTCATCTCACACAGAAATAGAAGATTAGCTTTCCCAAAACTCCATTTTCTTCATCTTTCCTCTTCCTAATTTGGCAGAACTGGGAGGCACAAACCTGCCCTAAACTAGTTAAAAGCTTGGACTTTGGGGTGAAAAATTCTGAAGCCCCTCCTGACTTAGCCATCACTTACTGTGACCCTGCAAAAACTACTTCCCCTCTCTGGGCCTCAATCTGCTATCTCTAAAATAAAAGCAATTGTATCTATCCCTTAGGATTGTATCTATTCTTTACATACCAAGTGTCTGATAACAGATAGCTTATATGAATATTAATGTCATCACAGTTAATATTAATGTTTTATCATTCGGGTCGTGATCATCTTCATCTGTCCTGTATTCTGAGGACACAGTCTAGAGTAGAAGTATTAAAGAAGGAATGGATAAAGACTGAAGGAGGAATTAAGAAGAGAATGAAGAATACAGGAAATGTGTGTAAACCTGGCATTTCAATCTGGAACCCAGTTCTGAGACTAGGACGCTTTTGATTCCTCCTCTTCCTTTTTACAAGCAAGGAAACATTTTCAACACCATTACACGTATTCCTCCCAATCCATAGCTCGATGACAGAGCCAGAACTAGAGGACAGACCTATTTTCCACCTTGTGTCTCTGCCACCAGATAAGTATATTCCCAACTCTGATGGCTTAGCCCTTGATTTTGACACTGCATTTCTTAGAAAACTCCTGGTGGGCATGAGGGTCATAGTGGACCACATCCCCCCCTTCCCTCAGCAGTGCTGGGGCAAAAGAGGAGGGAGCAGATGTGGATCCTCGCATTGCAATGGATAGTCAAGGATTCTGGCCCTTATGTTTTATGTGAGGCTCCCTGACAATCACACTGCCTTTCATTTCTTCTCTCAGCCCAGAGGAACAGGGGTTAATGACTCTGTCCAAAGAAACAAAAGGCTCAGATCCAATTAAAAAGATCTCAGAAACAAGTCAGGCATGAAGAGTGTTCCAGAAACTCGACAATTGAATTTTTTTTTTCATTGATAAATGATCCTGCCATCATTGTAGATAGGGTAACATATCTAATTCCTATAATTCTATATCTATCTTCAAATGAAGCCGGCAGGAAACGCCTTGATGGAAGGAAGATCAATGGGACCAAAAGGAACATATTCCACTTCATTCCCCCTCCCTGAATTCAATTTCTTACCAGGTGCTCTGAGAGCCTCCATCTCCCTGTCTGAAGCCAGTTCTCATTTATCCAAACCTAGAGAAGATTACAGAGTCAATGGGTTTGCCAGACACCTAACCTAGCAAAGGCCTCAACCTTCTCCCCAAGAAAAGCTCTTCCTCTTGGGAATTTCCCCTTCACGTTCTCCATCCAGAAGAGAAAGAAATACACAGGGAAAGTGGAAAGAGAAGAGGAGGAGGGAGGACTGACAGGCCCAGGGAGCTCACAAACAAGAGAACCTGCCTCTGTATTACAAAGCACCCTTGGTACTTGCTCTGTGCCTAAGTCAGACTTGATATGGCTCTTCTGAGCAAGCACCGACAGCCAAAGCATTTGCTTGGTAGCAATACCTCTGGTCTGCTACATGACAGACACAATGCTATGTGACAGACACAGTCTTATGTGACAGACATGATGCTACATGACAGTCACGATGCTATGCTCAGGGGATGCCAATATGAAGACAAAACACAATCCTGGAATGTAATGCTGTGCCACCTTGGGCAAGTTATTCCATTTTCTCATCTGTGACTCCATTTTCTCATCCATACAATGGGGATAATAATAAACCCCATATCAAAGATTTTGATGAGTACTAAATGAGTTATCACATATATAAAGCATCTCAGGGTCAGCCAAGACGCATCATCAAAGTAGCATAGGATACTCGAGAATCAACAATTCCACCTGGACCTCCACACAAAAAATGATACTTGGGCCGGGCCTTTAAAAAAAATGAGTAAGGCTAGGTATAGTGGCTCACGTCTGAAATCCTAGCATTTTGGGAGACCAAGGTTGGAGGATCGCTTGAGGCCCAGGATTTGAGTTGAACCTGGGCAACATAGCAAGACTCGTTTCTATTTTTTTTTAATGAGTAAGGTTTTAAAAAGAAAAAAGGAGCCGGGCTCGGTGGCTCAGCCTATAATCCCGTGCCTTGGGAGGCTGAGGTGAGTGGATTACCTGAGCCCACAGGTTCGAGACCTACCTGGGCAACTTGACGAGACCTCATCTCTACAGTAAATTAAAAAATTAGCTGAGCGTGGTAGCGTGCACCTGTAGTTCTAGCTACTTGGAAGGCTGAGGCGGAAGGATCGCCGGAGCCCAGCAGGTCGGGAGCGGCCACTGCACTCCAGTCTGGGCGACAGAGTGAGACTCCAACTCAAAAAAAAGAAAGAAAGAAAGAAAAAAGGGATGGAAAGGCCAGCCTGGAGGAGAGGCCATCCTGAACAATGGCTCAGAGGTGAAAATACACACACACTCCTTGGATGGTAGGAGGCTGGAGTGCAGAGACAGCTGGGAGGAAGAAGTTGCCGGAGCGTCAGGCCTCCTCATCCAGGCTCAACTGGGCCTATGCATTGGGTAGAAGTCCATCCACATGATGAGTCTGAGGATGAGTGGTCCTGGAGAAGGAGCAGGGGGCAGGTACCTTCCACCTGTTATTGTCACTTCCCATGGGTGGGACAGGAAGGATGGAAGTGATGTTTGACCTAGGATGGGTTCAGTTAACTCCACGTTTCCAACAATGCTAATCCTTGGCCAAAATTGTGAGTGGAGCCTTCTGCTCTAGAATTTTCCTTCCCTCTGGGCACCACTTCACAAGCAGGCACTGCCCGCAGGCTTCCCTCTGCCTTTGCCTTCCAGAGCTCCCACCACCCTGAGGAAGAAGCACCCAGAGGCAGCACTGGGAAGACCATGGGTCGCAGAGATGACCCCAGCAGCCTCTGCCTCTGCCCTCCAACAGGGGGCCAGGCTGGCAGAGGGTGGTAGAGGCAGAGAGCAGAAAGGAATTCAGAGGTAGACAGAGACAGAGGGAGGCACAGAGGGAAGCCAGGCTAAGCGTGCTGGCCTCCTTTTATGCTCCACCCTACACAGCCATGGTGACCAGTTGTGCAGAGGTGGCATGAGGTGGTCCCCCCCATCACTCCCAGAGACTCCTGTGAAGCTGCACTCCCTGACTCACCACTTGGGCTCTGCTGGTCACAGACCCCAGGTCCCAAGGGGGAGACACAGTCAGGGCTCTCCTAGAAACCATGCCTGCCATCTTTTCATTTCAGGCTTCTCCTGCCTGTGGACACATAGGCAAGGGAAGGAGTGACGCTCTTGGCGGGGTCCTAGCCAGGTGACCACAAAGGCCAGGTTGCTGCTCTACGGTACACAGCGGGAAGGAGTGCGATGGAACCCAGAGATCCCCTGGGATGTCTCGGGGCTTCCTGTGCCCTCTGATGACTCCGAATGGGCCATCGTACAAGCATGGCCTAGAAGCGTTCCCACCCCTGGAGAGGAAGGTCCAGGCTGTTCCACAGGTCAGTAGCTTTGTCCCAAAGTGCTCACCGAAGTGAGAGAGATGTGGACTTCGTGGTGGAGTATGTGATGGCGAGTCTCCTTCCACTAACCCTCCCGTCCTCAGGCTTTTGTAGAGGTGGTGGCTGGCTGCACTTTGAAGTCACTGATAAAGTTGGCTTCATAGGGGGAGGGCATTCCAGATCTGACTGTGCTGGGGAGGACTGCACCTGATGTCCTGTCTCACGTTTTCCTGGCCTGCCTTTCTCTCCTGCTGCTGCTGTGCTAACCAGCTCTGCACAGGTGTAAACAGAGCACAGCTGCCTTGGTTGTCAGCTGCCACAGGAGTCCTGCTCCAAAGAGAGGCACCACTCAGAGCCACGGCGCTGCCACTGCAGACCCCAAACATCACCCCCAGGGACCCTGGCCATCTCCAATGCCATGTCTTGCCCCCAAGAGCCACTCACCTTAAGTGTGAGGTTGGTTCAGATGGTCTCATTCCGGGGGCCTTTTCCTGGCTCTCCCTTCACTTGCCCCAACCACTTGCAGCTGAGCCCGGATTTGGATAACAACAACACCCTTCACCAGGAAGGGTATTACTAGAGCACTTTGAGAATTCCTTGTTCACACACACACACACACACACACACACACACACACAAGTGAGACCTTTCCCTAATATAAATATCCAAGGTTTTGTCATGGTTTTAAGTTGCTCTATTTTCTGGAGCAAAGTTTTATACACACACACACACACACACACACACACACACACATATACACACACACACACACACATACACTGTCTTAAACAAAAGTTGATAGGGTGTGAAACTACATATCATTTACTATATAATGAAACACCTTAATGATACTCATAGAAAAAATGCCTTTTCTCTGAACCACTTTTCTTTTTAGCATGTAATGTATGTTATTACCCCAATTTCATCTCTTTCTCAGAAATACTTTGCAAAATCTATTTTCCTTGTTGGGAAACTAAATCCACAGAGCAGGTACCCCTGTCTACGTTGTTAGCAAGCATTTTGAAGTTTCTTTCAGGATGCATAACTCCACAGAATTGAGAATACAAATCTAGGAAATATTGGGAAGGTGTCTCATCTGGAAGGATGCCTCTCGGACTAAGCTTAAATTAGTATGAGGGAGGCTCCCGCCCTCAGAAGGCCTTGCCAGCTGTCTAGGACCATGAAGGTTATAAAGGTGAAGTCAATACCAGAGTAGATGACCAAGAAGCAATTTTTAAATTAACTGGGACTTGTTTTTAAGTTTAAGTGACCAAAACACAACTCACAATAAAAGCAGAAAGGAAAAAGGTGGTGGAGAGGGGGGTTGTGGGGGCCTGGGTCCAACATACTCAGATATAGGAACTCAAAGGTCATCAGGTCTCTATTCCTCTCAGCTCTACTTCTTCCAGTGTGTTGGCCTCATTGTCTTTGACTGAAGAACAATCAACAATCTTTTTTTTTTTTGAGTTGGCATCTCACTCTGTTGCTCATGCTGGAGTGCAGTGGCATGCTCATGGCCACTGCAGCCTCGACCTGCTGGGCTCAGGCAATTCTTCTGCCTCAGCTTGCAAGTAGCTGGAATTACAGGCATGCACCACCACACCTGGCTAATTTTTGATTTATTGTTGAGACAAGGTCTCACCATGTTTCCCAGGCTGGGTCTCAAACCCATGGGCTCAGGCAATCCTCTTGCCTCTGCCTCCCAAAGTGCTAGGATTAAAGATGTGAGCTACTGCACCCAGCCGAAGAACAATCTTTATTGCAGAAAGTTCTAAGAATCATTGAGAAAATCCCAAAGAAGGATTCTGATTGGTCCTGCTCCTGTCACACTCCCACACATTAGTGTGGCCTGGAGCATGGGACATTATGATTGGCCAGACTCTGGTCACATGTCCACATTTGTGGAGCAGGTACAACTGAGTGACAGTCCCACCAGAACCACATGGAATAAACAAAGGGACATTTCCCTAATGAAAGAGAATGCCAGAAAAAGGTGGACAGAAAACCAGGCAGACAAAACAATAAACACCTCTGAGACAGAAAAGGGACGGGATTCAGCCCTCAACCCACTAATGTATCTCTTCACACGTACCTGCTGACTGCCAGATCTTGCAAGTTATCTAAAGAAACTGAGATAAGCAACACTGCACCAAAATTTTGCTCAATAAAAATTATTCCCTCCAACTGCATGCAAATAAGTCCAGGGAAATGACCCATTCTAACCCCTTGCCTCATTATAATACCAAAAGCCCCACCCCAGGCAGGCTTATCTGCCATTTTTTGTACACATGATGTATGAAGTATGCATCTACATTACACTTGCATGGTTAGAACCCTTCCCAGCTCATGCTAACATACCTTTCTTTGACGTTACACCCCTTCCCTTATCTAACAAGAGGCACTGGCCATCTCCCTTCAAAGATCCAGCCAGACTGACTCTTCCTCCTGAGCCGTCTCCTTTATGCTCAAATATAAGCCCTGGTGAAGCCTTATCTGGGAGTCTGTTTGACCTCGTGTCAACTTCTATTGCGTGGGAGCCTAAGAACCCGAAGTCGATAGGTAATACCTAGAAATCTAGTGTCTTGGTTTTCTCAAGTTCCACTTAACCTCAGAACAATTACTTCTGGTCCAAGAAAAGTGAAAAAGAGGGTTTATCTATATTCATATATACATACAGACAAAAGAGTGAAGAGATACCCAGAGAATGTTCTACAATCTACCAGTCAGCATCACCACACACAGAAACCTCTGCTTCTAGAGGAGAAGCCAAGTTCAAGTCCGAGATGATGAAAGCCAGAGGGAAAGTTCACTTCCTCCAGGGCTACTCAGGGTGAGTGGAGGGGAGGTTGGTCAACACCAGGAAACCACGGCCAAGCCATCTCTACCACCCCAACCAAGCCGAGGTGCACACTTGCCTCCTGCAGCCCAGTGGGACTCCACCGACCTGGCAACCTGCCACATTGAGCAGCACATTGAGTGCATCACAGACTGTAGCTCTCTTTCTCCACCATCTTCTCAGACCCTGCTAAACAGAATTTGACTACCTATTCAGGATTTTGCCTTCTGTTCCTGTTTTGGCATTCCATGGGGGCTTAGACTTCATAATTTGGCTAAAACTTCGAAAACAGTTTTAGGGAAAACTAGTCCCACTCTATTAAAGTACTTACATGATTCTGCCTCCTTAAACACCCAAAGTCCTAATCCATGTTCTCAAAACTCTGATCTTCATCACCCTTCCTGGTCTTCTCTCCCACAACTTCTCTTCATAAATACTTGCTTCATAAACACTATACTTTAAATGATTGTCCTTCAGCCAGTTTTTTTTTATTTCCCAGGCTCTGGGCTTTTGCTTATGCCATTCTTTTCACCTGGGTGCTTCTTTCTCCACCAAAATTCTAGTCTTTCTTCAAGTGTTAATGCAAAAACAATCCTCCTTGTGGAGACTCTTGGGGCCACTGCAGTGGGACACAGTCAACATCATTGGTATTAGAATCTCTGGCGGCTGGGCGTGGTGGCTCATCTCAACACTTTGAGAAGCCAAGGTAGGTGGATTGCTTGAGCCCAGGACTCAAACCAGCCTGGGCAACATAGTGAGACCCCATCTCTACAAAAAATACAAGAAAATTAGCCAGGTGTAGTGGTGCATACCCGTAGTCCCATATACTCATCAGGCTGAGGCAGAGAATAGTTTGAGCACAGGAAGTCAAGGCTGTGGTGAGCCAGGGATCATGCAACTGCCCTCCAACCCGGGCAACAGAATAAGACCATGTCTCAAAAAAAAAAAAAAAAAAAAATCACTGGGATTGAAATAAGCTCATTTAATTCACTTCCTAGTATGAGATTTCCCCATTTGTTTTTTATGGCATTTTATCATAATTTTTATTTTATTTTTATTTTTTATTTATTTATTTTTATTTATTTAACTGTTTTGAGTTGGAGTCTTACTCTGTCACTCAGACTGGAGTGCAGTGGCCACTCCCGGCCACCACAGCCTTGACCTGTTGGGCTCCAGCGATCATTCTGCCTCAGCCTTCCAAGTAGCTGGAACTACAGGCGCGCGCTACCACATCCAGCTAATTTTTTATTTATTGTGGAGATGAGGTCTCGCCAAGTTGCCCAGGTGGGTCTCGAAGCCGTGGGCTCAGGCAATCCACTCACTTCAGTCTCCCAAAGCACAGGATTACAGGGTGAGCCATTGAGCCCAGCTTATTTTTATTTTTTAGAGACTAGATCTCACTCTGTTGCCCAGGCTGGAGTACAGTGGCACGATCATAACTCAAACTACTGGGCACAAGCAATTCTCCCATCTCAGTCTCCCAAAGTGCTGGGATTACAGGCACACCACCACCATTTCTGGCTAACTTTTTGATTTTTGTAGAGAGAGGGTCTCCATATATTGCCCAGGCTGGTCTCAAACTCCTGGCCTCAAGCAATCCTCCCACCTTGACCTTCCAAAGTTCTGGGATTACAAATGTGAGCCACCATGTCTGGCCTCTGCCATCACTTTCTGAAAGTGATTTCACCTCCTTCCAGAAGTATTAATACATGCTCTGGGTCTAAAAAAAATACTGCTTTGGATTTTTACAAGAATTTAAGGTTGAGCAAGAATTTTGAGTGTACCATGCAAAATATGAGCCTTATCTTGTGAGCCGAGGAAAGTAAATTTATATAAATCTAACAACATATAAAATGTCTGAGGATCTGATACTACAACTCTTACAGGTTTGAAATGTGGGGAGTTTGCTGCCAGGTGTCTATAAACTAGCCACTGACAAATACATTTATTAAAAGTTTTGTTGCCAGGCACAGTGGCTTATGCATGTAAACCCAGCACTTTGGGAAGCGGAGGCAAGAGGATTGCCTGAGCCCACGGGTTCAAGACCAGCCTGAGCAACATGGCAAGACCTCGTCTCTACAATAAACCAAAAAATTAGCTGGGTGTGGTGATGCACGCCTGTAGTTTCAGCTACTTGGAAGACTGAAGCAGAAGGATTGCCAGAGCCCAGCAGGTTGAAGCTTTGGTGGTTGTGAGTGTGCCACTGCACTCTAGCCTGGGCAACAGAGTGAGACTCCTACTCAATAAATAAAAATAAAAGTTTTGTCTACAAGAAGACATTAACTAAATTTTCAGGAAATCTAATCTATGAATGAGTTCCAAGGAACTGTAAGACTTGTCAGAGAGCACACGAGTGGTCAAAGCTTATGGAATATGCAAACAACCTCTAACACAGTCTTTTCCTTTATGCAATTGCTTATTTCATTTTATGTATTTTATACAAGTGCATTTTTTAGATTGTCTATTCAAGAGCTTCCTACTTGTTGGGATTCCATTTGGTTTGTGTGTGTGTGTGTGTGTGTGTGTGTGTGTGTGTCAGTCTCCCTCTGTCACCCAGGCTGGAGTGAAATGGCATGGTCATGGCTCCCTACAGCCTTCAACTGGGCTCAGGCGATCCTTCCACCTCAGCCTTCAATGTAGCTGGAACTACAGGTGCACGCCACCACTCCTGGCTAATTTTTTTGTAGAGATGAGCTCTCATTATATTGCTCAGGCTGGTGTTGAACTCCTGATCCCAAGCAATCCTCCTGGTTCAGCTTCCCAAAGTGCCGGGATTACAGGCATGAGCCACTGTGCCTGGCCAGTGATTCTGTTCTTTATCACAGTAAGCTGTTTCAGAGAGTTCCTGTTGGGCTTCTTAGTTTTACAGATATCCGTTAAAATTCATTTCAAAAGCGGCGATTTCTCCTTACAATCAGGTTTCTAAAGTGTCTTTGCTCTGCCTTACCTGGTCACCCACTGCAATCTGGCTGTTGGTCATACTACTACATTTCCTCTCGCCAAGATTGTCAACACCAACTGTGAATGGGAATCCTTTGGGCCCCATGCTGCTTGACTTCTTTATGGGATTGACATTGGGGGCCATGTTATTGCTGTCGAAATGTATCCTCTGGTTTCAGTGACCACTCTTGGCTCTCCTCACGCATTGGGTGATCTTCCTCCATCTCTTCCACAGGCTTCTCCTTCTCCACCTTCCTGTGGAATGCGGGCAACTCCTTCCTCCACATTCTCCTGAGCAGGTGTGGCTTTGCCAGTGACTGAACTCCCGCCGGTCCCACTGGATGCCTTCACCTGAATATCCACCTTGCTCATCATCACACACAAAACCTGCTCCTCTTCCAAGGGTCCCCTCTCAGGAGGGGAGCCTCTTGCCTCTCCTCTGCTGCTGGGAGCCTGGCAGGATTCTCCTCTTTTCTCAGTGCTCACATCTGATCAGGCGTTCATGGTTCCTGAAAACCCTCCCAGCAGCCACCTCTCCCCTTGGCTTTGCCAGGACCTTAGAACACCTACTACTTCTTGTCGGTGCTCTGTAGCCTCCCGACTGCTCTCTCTGCTTCCATTCCTGTCCTTCCCATTTGTCCTCCCATGCTGCCAGGATGATCTGAAAGTGGTATTATGTCTCGCCTCCAACCAGAATCATTCAATGACTTTAAATTCCCTGCAGGACATATCCCAACTCCTCATCACTGCACATGAGTGGGCCCCTACTCACCTGCCCTGTCTCCTCTCCTGCGTCTCCCCCACAATACTCTGGAACCAAGAAATTCCAGTTCTCCAAATATGGCAGCTGCCTCGGGCCTCTCCAACTCCCACATCATTTGTCTTCTCTGCCTGGGATGCCATCATCCTTCTGGTCTTCCAGGAAATCCATCCCTTGTTCTTCCTAGCTCAGCCCACAGGCTATCTCCTCAGAAACACTCTCTGATCCCCTAGACAATCCTAGGCTCTCCTTCATCTGTGGAGAAGATGAACTCAATACATGATAATAACTAGCCTTTAGTCAATAAATAGCCACTAATCAATCAATGACAATAACTAGCCTTTATTGAGCACCTACTGTGTGTCGGGCACCGTTTAAGCATCTTATATTTTAAATTATCATAGCCATATAAGGCAGATACTGTTATTATTCCTATTTTATAAATGAGGAAAACCAAGATACACAGTGATTCAATAACTCATCCAAGGTCCCACAATTAGTTAACTAATTAGTGGTAGAATTGAGATTTGAAGTCAGGTAGCCTGTGCTTAAAAATGTCTCCACTCTGTGGCTTCCTTGACAGCAGTTACATTTTTATATCGAAATTCTTACTTGACCTGTTCGTGTTTCCTGCTGATGCATTTTTAATTTCTGCTTTCTCAGGGACTGTACAGGTCCAGGAAAACAAGGTTCAATGCATGTTTGGTAAAGGAATGTATGAATGAATAAAAAAATGAGTGAATGAATGAATAAGTGTCCACAGACCTCTTGTAGACCTGAATTAATTCTTCCAAATCTTTAGTCTGTTCTTTCTTCGGCATGAGTGTGACCTCTAAGCTGATGAATCCTGTGAAACCAAATCATACATTCAGTGTGAACAGCCTTTACTATCAAGAGGCAAAAACCATTAATCAAGCATCTCCTGTGTGCAAGCCAAGGAGGGAGTTCTGCTGAAATATATCCTGGTCCCTGCAGCCCACACGTGCAGAGGACTGGCCAGACAGGCCCTAGGGGCCACAGACTCACCTTCCCAGTCAGAGGACTGAGCCAAAGGTTTCATGGCCTGGGCACTGGGTCATGGATTTTGTTGCTTCCCTTTTTGCCTCTTCATCATATGAAGAATGGAGAGAAGAGGCCACCAGGGACAGGTTCACATGTCACCATCTCATCTCCCAAGCTCTTTCTTCCATCCAACTTCCATCCATCTTGACTTTGCTGATTTTGCTTCAGGTTCTTTCCAGAGGAGATGCATGCCCTCCAGCCCTGTCTGCTTCACTCCTGCCCTGCAGAAAACCCTAAAGTACACCATAAACGAGGTCACTGGGGTTGACTCCGTTCTCCACTAATGGCAGCCTTGAAGACTGTCTAAGCATGGGAAGTTGTGTGACCATGCCACACCCCTGACTCCAGAGCTAGGTCGCCTGGCTATGAATCTTGATGCCATCCCTTACTCATTCTGACTGAGCAAACTATTTGGCCTCTTGACACCTCAGTTCCCACATCTGTAAAATAGGATAGTCACAGTACATCTCTCAGACGATAGTGGAGGGTCTAAAACAACATAATAATAAATATAAAATTCTTGGAAAATTGTCTGACACGTAGTAAATGCTCAATAAATTCTTGTTCCCTGTGTGGTTACCTGGTTCTGAAATTTCACGAGGACTCTCACTTAGCCTTGAAAGGCCTCAGAGAAAAGGAAATGAACATTTGTTGGGCCTGTACCATGTGCCAGCTTCTCTGCTCAGGTTCCTTTAAGGCTATGAGGAAAGTATTATTATCTCATTTTTACTGATGAAGACATCAGTAAAATTGACATCAGTTTTATTGAAATGCATAAAGAATAAAGTGATTTTCCCAATGTCACAGGATAAGTGGCAAAACCAGAATTTGAATCCACACTGTTTCTATTCCAAAGCCTTTTGCTCACTGCACTTCTGCTCATGGCTCACCGCAGCCTCCAATACCTGGGCTCAGGCAATCCTTCCACCTTAGCCTCCCAAGTAGCTGGGACTATAGGCATGCACCACAATGCCTGGCTAATTTTTTTTAATTTTTTTGTAGAGACGAGGTCTCGCTATGTTGCCCAGGCTGGTCTCAAACTCCTGGGCTCAAGCAATCCTCCGCTTTGACTTCAAAGTGCTGGGATTACAGGCGTGAACCACCATGCCCAGCCTGATGTCCTAATGCTTGTCCTTACAGAAGTTTATGAACAGAAAATATGATAAAACCCGAAAGTAAGAAGTTTCTCAGAGATATAAGAGCAAATGATACTTCTGCCGGAAGGAACACTCTGATCGTCTCAGCAGATTAGCACCTGCTTAAAATACAGGTCTCTTCAAGGGAACTCTGAAAACTTGGAGAACATTTCTCACTCATCCTTGACAGAGTCATATTTGAGTCTGCAAATGGAGGTATATTTGGGAATGACACTGGAATTGTGAAAAGTTGTGTCCAATACACAACATCTCTATTCTTCTGAACCCTGGGGATATGGATGTCAGAGGAAGATGCTCTGCTCTCCTGCATGAATCCTTCATTTGGGGAGTGTCAAGTAAATGGCTATTACGGGGAGCCACAGTCCCTCTGTGATAGAGATATCTAGGCTAAACCTACAGGATCTGGACAGAGTATCAAGGAGGAGGATCTCTGACCAAAAGAAGCAGCAATAACAGATGTTTCAGTCTGTGGCTACTTGAAGCCCCACAGCCCTACAGGGCACCAAGAGTGGAGCATCTCACCAAAGCCAGTCTCCCAGAGACAGCCATGGGGAGAACCATCCAACAGACCAGCGGGACCAATGCAGAGACCATGGGGCAGAAGACATATCGTCCACAAGACCAGATCCATGGGACTCCTGCTCATGGACATCCTGGACAAGTAACAACAGTGTTATGATGTTGCAACCCAGTAATGTACATGATGATATATGTATATGCTAGGGGCCAGAGAACAGCTGATTGATAACTTCATTCAGAGCAAACCAATTGGATGTCACCGATAGACTCATGATTCATCCAAGACATGTTCAAGGTGTCAAAGAGCACTGAGTCCCCTCCCCGGTGATTCTTACAAGCCTCACCAATTTTTGCCTTGCAAAATACTTTTATTTAGGTTATTAGTATAAAAGTTCTAGGATTCATAAAGTTAAATGCCTTCTAAAATCTTGGTAACTTGCCCAGCAAAACTTTACCATCACAACTTTGATTTAACACGAGCAAAGGGAAAGACAGCCTATGCAAATGTGGGCTGGTCAGCCTTGACACTCAGAAAAAAGTCATAAAGGCAACCACCGGCAGGGCCCACGACAGTAATGTCCTGGAGAGATGGACACTTAAGTGATCCAGAGGCCCTTGTCAAAAGATCCTTTGGGCCATCTTCACCTCATACTGTTCGTTACACACTTAATCGAGCATTCCTTGTTCTGCTCCCATATGTATTGACTCAGTAGGAGCTAGGGAATTGGTTTGCCACCCTCTCCGATACATCCATTTATATCCCTTGATTTACATAAAGGCTGCAAGTCACTGGGGTAAATCTCACATCCTGGGGTTCGGTTGTAAACAACACAGCAGGTGCTTAGTGGAGGATGGGCTTGGTGCGGGGTCGAGGCAAGGGTGTGGGATGTCCAGGGACGGTGCAGTGTGCTTGTGCCCTCCTTCCCTGCATTCTCTGCCATAGCACTGACATTTGCACTTGATAAGTTTCTGGTGCCCACATCTAGAGACAAATGTCTTCCTCTGCCCCTTGTCTTTGCCATATCCCAGTTTGGTGGGGAGCAGGGAGACCAGTGAAAGCTAGCTTAGATGAAGCAAAAATAGGGGTGTTGAGGGCTACTATGCCATAGGGATGACTTGAGCTATGATGAATCAAACCCAATGTCATGGCCTTGTGACTGGGAGGGAAGAGTGACTCCCAGTATGGTGTGGCAACCGGCACTGGAATCCATCCTGATCCAGCTCTGCTGGTGCCATATGTGTGCCTTTTGAGAAAGAGTTTGTGCAAACAGCTGTGCTCTGAAACCATTCCATAACTAAGAAGACATCTTTCTTTAGGGCATGGACAAAGGATCTTTGGCCTTGAGCCTTGTAGAACTGTCACGATTTGAGTGTGCATCTAGCTGTGATAGCCATTATAAATAGAATTCATGTATGTACAATATAAACCACATCCCCTGAGTCTCTAAACCTATTGAGAGAAAATAAGCCTGGAAAAGGCTAGGATTCCAGCAGCAAGCACAGAGGTTCAGAGCTTTGGATCTTACTGAGAACACCTCTTTATTCCCTATCTGACAGGGTAAGAAATACCTGAGATATAAGTGAATACCAATCTTGCCCCACAAATATTTTTGGCCTTTAAGACATTGGTTTCTGATGACTTTGTTGATCTATTTTTCCTGTTTAAAGCCAATCCTCCCCTTGTGCACTACATCCCAACCCTCTCACTTACCTGTGGATTTTGCTCCAGAGATTTCCTCCCTTCTCTTACATTACTGGTTTGTCTTTTTCTATTAGATTGTTAACATGAGCATACAAGCAAGCTATTGCTTCTCCTATCTTAAAAGCAAACTAACCTTTTCCTAACCCTACCTCTCCCTGGCTCTGGCCCTCTTTATTTGCTCTCTTTCATATTAAACGCTTCAAAAGTGCTATGGATGCTAGTCAAGAACTTTCCTATTATTCTCTCTTAAACACTCCAATCAGGTTCTTGCTCCTAAAATTGCTCTTATAAAAGTTACCAGCTAATACAATACCAAATCATTGTATTAGCATATACTTGAAAAAAAAATTAGAAAATTAAATTTCTACACATTTCTAAGTCCAGTGATACATTTTTAATTCTCATCTAACTTGATCTACCAGCAGTACTTGGAATGACTTGTCATGCATTCCTTTCCAATTCACTGTTTCACTTGGTTTCCTGGATAGCCCACTCCCAAACTTTGTTTCTCCTCCTATCCCAGTGATTCCATTTTTTTTTTTTAGAAAGCAGGATTTATTGAGCTGACAGAAAAGCTCCCACAGAGGGAGGGAACCCGAAGAGGTTGCCAGTGATTCCATTTTTTAACTTCTTGGGTTGTTACTTTTCTCCCCAATGACTTCATGCTGGAGTGGGCCTTTTCTCTGTGTACATTCACTCCCTTGATGATCTGATTCTGTCTCATTGTTTTAATCCAATCTAGTCCTCAATGACTCCCAAGCTTTTATCATCAGTCCAGGCCTTTCTCCTTAACTAGAGAGTCATGTGTCCAACTGCCTGCTGGACACACATTTTCACTTCGCATGCTTGAAACTTAATTCCTGATCCCCAAAAGTATTCTTTCCTATTACAGTTGCTGGCAACTCTATCTTTCCAGTTGCTCGAGCCAAAAACTGAATTTACTATTGACTCCAGTGTTTTCCTCACAATCTCCACATACAATATGTCTGGAAATTCTGCATTTCAAAATATGACCATAATTTACTACTTCTTTCTACTTCCATTGCTACACCCTAGTCTGAACCACTGGTACCTTTCTTCTATGCCTATGATAATCTCCTCATAACGCTCCCTGCCTTTCTCTCTGTGGCCTCTCCAATCTATTTTTAACACAGTAGTCACAGTAATCCATTTTTTAATGAGAAAATATTTAATATTTAAAAATCCATCCATATAATTAATCATATTAACAGAATAGTGAGAAAAATAAATAATTTTCTCAATAGATGTTGAAAAATCATTGGATAAAGTTCAAAACCAATTCTTAATTAAAAAAGAAAACTCTCGCTACACTAGGAATAGAAAGGAACTTCCTTAAAAGAAAAAAAACCAAGACCAGATGCAATGGCTCATGCCTGTAATCCCAGCATTTTGGGAGGCTGAGGTGAGAGGATTGCCTGAGCCTACAGATTCGAGACCAACCTGGGCAACTTGGTGAGACCCCAACCCTCTACAATAAATCAAAAAATTAACCGGGCGTGGTGGTGTGGGCCTGTTTCCAGCTACTTGGAAGGCTGAGGCGGAAGGATAGCCTGAGCCCAGCAGGTCGAGGCCGCAGTGGCCAGGAGAGTGCCACTGTTCTCCAGCCTGGGTGTCAGAGTGAGACTCCTATTCAAAAAAAAGAAAGAAAAAAACCAAAGGTATCTGCAAAAACAAACAAACAACAAAAAAAAATTGCACCTAACATCATACTTAGTGGTGAAATATTGAAATATTTCTCTTCTAAAGTCAGGAGCAACACAAGTATGGTCACTGTTACTGTTCTTTTCAACATTGTATTGGAGGTTCTACCAGTACAATGAGGCAATAATAAAACAACAAAGTTTAAAGATTAGAAGGGAATAAGTAAAATTCTTTCATTCACAGATGACATAATAGTATATACAGAAATTCCCCCAAATAACCTACAAACTATTAGAATTAATAAGTGAATTGAACAAGATTGCTGGATACAAGGTGAATTTATAAAACAAATTATTGTATTACAATATACTTTAAAAATTAGAAAATTAAATGAAAAATACCATTTACAGTAGCATCAAAAATAATCAAATACCTAATAAAAATCTAACAAAAGATGTGTAAGACTTTGAAACTAAAATCCACAAAGCATCACTGAGAGAAGTTAAAGAAGAGCTAAATAAATGGAGTAATAGTATATGTACATTGAATGGAAGATTCAATATGGTTAAGATGCCAACTTTTGCCAAATTGATCTATAGATTCAGTTCATTTCCTGTCAAAATCATGGCAAGATTGCTTCTGGAAATTGACAAGATAATTCTAAAATTTATAAAAATGCAAAGAACTTAGAATAATCAAGACAATGTTGAAGAACAAACAAGTTAAAGGATTTCACACGTCTAGATTTCAAGACCGACTATAAAGATACAGCAATTAGGCAGTATGGTATGGGTACAAACACAGACAAATGGGTTAATGGAACAGAATAGAGAGACCTACACATATGTCACCACTTGACTTACAAAAAAAGATAGCGAGAGAACAAAAGAAAGAAAGATAAAGAAAGACATCCACTGCAATTCAGTAGAAAAGAATAGACTTTCCTTCAAATAATGCTTAAGCAATCAGATATTCTATGAAAAAAATTAACTCTGACTTCTACCTCACACCATACACATAAAATAATTCTAGATAGATCATATATCTAAATGCAAGCCAGACCATATTCATAACAAGGAAAATGATAAATTGGATTACTTTAAATTAAGAAAGTCTGTTCATCAAAACACATAATTAAGAGATTATTAGATAAGCTGTAGACTAGAAGAAGATGTTCATGTTACAAATATCTGACATAGATAGAACTCTTACAAAAAAAAGAACACACACAATTTTTTAAATGAGCAAAATGTTTAAACAGGTATTTTATATAAGATTAATTCAAAAGGCCAATAAGCATATGAAAAGGTGTTCAAAAACATTACGAATTTGGAAAGTACAAATTTCCATAACTACCAGAATGGATAAAATTTAAAACTGATAATACTAAGTGTTGGTGAGGATGTGGAACAACTAGAATTCTTCATACATTATAGGAGGGAGTAAAATCAGCTCAACTACTTTAAAATATCTACTATAGCTAAATATTTGTCTACCCTATGACTGAGAAATTGTACTCTCAGATGTAATTCTTTTAGGTATATATTCAAGATAAATGAGTGTATATGTCCATTAAAAGACATGCACAAGAATCTTCATAGTAGCCAAAAGTTGGAAACAAATCAACTGCTAACAGAATGAATAAACTGTGGTATAACCATATCATAAAATACTATGCTTCAATAAAAAAATAACAAACTTCTGCTATAAACAATCACATCAATGAATCTTGCAGATAAAATGGTGAACTAAAATAGCCAGACACAAAGGACCACATATTGTATGATTCCTTCTACAAGAAATTCGGAAACAGGCGATATTAATCTGGGATGATAGAAGTCAGAATAGCCAGGCTCAGTGGCTCCACCTGTAATCCCGCACCTTGGGAGGCTGAGGTGAGTGGATTGCCTGAGCCCGTGGGTTCGAGACCTGCCTGGGCAACTTGGTGAGACCTCATCTCTACAATAAATCAAAAATCAGCTGGGCGTGGTAGCGCGTAATTCTGGCTATTCGGAAGGCTGAGGCAGAAGGATTGCCGGAGCCCAGCAGATCGAGGCTGTGGTGGCCAGGAGTGGCCACTGCACTCCAGTCTGGGCAACAGAGTGAGACTCCAACTCAAAAAAAAAAAAAAAAAAAGAAGTCAGAATACTGGTTACCTTGGATAGTGATGATGGGGTTATGAATTAAGAACTGACAAAGGAATTTTCAGTGCTGAAAATGTTTTATATCTTGATCTGAATGATGGTCACAAGGGTATATTCATGAAAATATTCATAATCTGTACTTTACTGTAAATTATACCTCAATCAAAAAGACATCATATAACTGAAATGTCTAATGATTAAGTGATGTTATATCTGAAAATCAGGAAGGAGGAGGAATAAATGGGGCATATATTTATAAAATGTTGATGAGCTGATCATTGTTAAATTGACAGGCACATGGGGTTTTATCATACTAGTCTGTCTGCATTTTTGTTTTAAAATTTCCATTATAAAGAGTTTAAAAACAAATAAAAAATTAGTCAAATAAAAAGTCAAATGATGTCATCACTCTGCATACAAACTTGTCTTGACTTCCATCTCATTTGGAATAAAAACCAAAGAGTATACAATGGCTACAAGGCTGTGCTCCTATGGCCTCTGCTCTTACTGTCTATCCTCACTCACCCGTTCCAGTGACAATGGCATTTTCCCTCCTTAGGACCTTTGCTTAGACTGTTTTCTCTGCCAAGGATGTTCTCCCAATGCATACACATACCTCCTTCAATCTTGGTTCAAACATCACCTTCTCAATGAGAACACACAGATCACCCTTTTAAAAATAGAAACCTATCTGCATAGCCTTCCTGACTCCCTTCACCCTAACATATTCCACTCGTAGAAATAATTATCACATTATTTACTTATTTATTGTTTTTGTTTATTATTATCATTTATTGTTGTCATTGTTTTTGGTCCATCTTCTCCTCCACCTCTCCTCTAAAATGCAAACTCTAGCTGGGCTTGGTGGCTCAGCCTGTAATCCCATGCCTTTGGGAGGCTGATATGAGTGGATTGCCTGAGCCTGTGGGTTCGAGACCTGCCTGGGCAGCAAGACCTCATCTCTACAATAAATCAAAAATTAGCTGGATGTGGTAGCACACACCTGTAATTCTGGCTACTCGGAAGGCAGAGGCGGAAGGATCGCCGGAGCCCAGCAGGTTGAGGCTGCGGTGGCCGGGAGCGGCCACTGCACTCCAGTCTGGGTGACAGAGTGAGACTCCAACTCAAAAAAAAAATAAAAAATAGCCTTTGGATCTCTGATGCCATAGGCCTCTGAGGCACGCTTTGAGCCCTGGACTCTACTACTCGTAAGGATCTGGCGTATGGATGGTAACAAACCCAGTCCTACTTAGCCTTCTAACGTCTCCTCTGATTATCGAACAATCGAATATCATCATGGACCTCTTATTTTGACCTTGGCTGTTTATTGTGTTCCTGAGTACAACCGTGTGTGACTCTGTGTGGCATGTGGCATACCTCCTAGGGCTCAAAAAGTGTGTGAACAAATCTGTGGTTTAAAAGGTTTTGGACAGGGTACTGACAGTATATCCATTGAGACCAAATTTCAGAGGAGACCTTCTGCTGTCTCTGCACTCCCTTGTGAGAGCATCAAGCCTAATGGACATTCCCTGGTCGACTGGAGAAGCATTACCCTCAGAAATGGGGACCAAGACTGCATACTGCTGAATAGAAAGACTATAAAGCAGAGGGAAAAGTGAACAAAGCCAGAAGACCCTCATAAGGAAGAGAAATAAAAATTGCAGAAGAGAAATAAAAGCAACTCCACCTTACCTCAAAAACAGAATTGAAGAGGGGGAGGGAAAGGGGGAGAGGGAGAAAAATCTAC
>NW_007126044.1:0-677 GCF_000164805.1 Carlito syrichta
CAGTAGCACACTCACAGCTACCACAGGCTTCCTTTACGGTATAGTTGGCAATTTTAGAATGGATTACTACTTTTAAGCTATTTATTTAGACACATTTCAAAGTAATTTATATATAAAATCATATACTTCTGAGTGAAAAATTTTTGGCACAGCAATGTTACATAATTTTTTCCAAAGTAATATGGTAGAAGTATAATTTAATTCCAAGTGGGCTGAAAAGTTTATACATACTACCTTCAAATATTATTTATCAATTATGAAAAGTTCTATTCCTGGCTTAATAAACATTATTTAATTATAATAAAGATTAAATTTTATCAGTTGTTTTTTTTGTTTGTTTGTTTTGTTTTGTTTTTTGAGTTGGAGTCTCACTCTGTCACACAGACGGGAGTGCAGTGGCCGCTCTGGCCACCGCAGCCTCGACCTGCTGGGGCGGAATTACAGGCATGCGCTACAACACCCGGCTGATTTTTTGATTTATTGTAGAGATGAGGTCTCACTGCCCAGGCGGGTCTCGAACCCGTGGGCTCAGGCAATCCACTCACCTCAGCCTCCCAAAGGCGCAGGATTACAGGATGAGCCACCCAGCCCAGCTTATCAGCTGTGTTCAATCAAATACTTAAAATATTACATGACTTTCCCTTGTAAAGCTCCTAATGTGGGAAAATATAGATTTT
>NW_007126045.1:0-1704 GCF_000164805.1 Carlito syrichta
GAAATGCAGTCACTCTCGCGCTGGCCTTGCTGAATAAGCGTAGACGGCCTGTGTGAGGCTTGTTGTGCATGTGCATCTTCCCGGGGCAGGAGCCTTTCAAAATGTGCAGCGCTCCTTATGGGCTATCTATGTTATTCTCACTTGGTGCATGCTGCAACACATGAGTCTGAGTCTCGCAGTTTCCTTCTCCTTTGGACTTCGGCTCTGCAGAGTGCCTCTGTGTGACCTAAGTGTTCTCTCATAGGACACGCTTTGCCCATGTGCAGCTCTACGCTGTCCCCCAGGGGGCGATGGGAACCCCACAGTGGAGCAAGAAGGCATTACTTGGTGAATTCCCTGGGTGCATTCTGAAATGTTTCTCCTTTTCAAATTTTTGGGCGGGAGGATACACAATTGATCTGCCAAACGCATTGACGGAAACGAGCTGACTGCCTTGGTGGTGCTTGTTTCGAATGTCCGTCTCCCTTGGAAAGTGCTGTGTGAGAAGTGTGCTGCACTGTGAGTTTCTGGCACTGAGTGTGCGTGCTGTAATTCCTCCTTCCCACTTGTTCCCTTTCGTGTATCTTACGCTCTACAGGGTGACTGCTTTGGCGTGCGGCTTGTCAGCCTCTCCCATTCGGGAATGCTCATCTCCCCTCTGCCACAGTGAGGGATCTGAGACATTCACAGTTACTTGTGGGAAGGCATTCTGTGTGACCCGGGGGAATTCTGAATTGCTCTTTCTTTATACCTTCTCCTGTCAGGGAAAGCAATGAGACTGTGGATTGCTGGTGGGAGTGGCCTTTCTTAGGCCTGGGGTGCACGGGCACCTTCCTGGCTTAAGTCTGTGCCCAATGTGTGCTGCAGTGTCACCTCTTTGCTGTGACTATTATTCTTCATTGCCGCCTGCTGTAACACCTCATTCTCACTCTTTCCCCTTGATTTGTGTTCCTTTCCATAGAGGGCCTTTGCGTACGAGCGTGAAACCTCCGTGTTTCACGGAGAGAAATCTGCAAGGCATAGTGCCGCAATGAGTGACACAAGTGCTCCACAGTCACGAGCAGGAGAGCATCATGTGTGGATGGGGAGAATTCTAAGTTGTTTTTCCCTATGGCGTTTAAACCTAATAAGGACTACCAAGGCTGTGCCGTTTTCATTGCCGAGTAAGCACGGAGAGCCTCTGTTACACTGGGGGTGAAGCTGGGTCTTCCTGGGGACACGCTATTGAAGCCTGCGCTGCACTGCACTTCATTGGCAGTCTGTATACACCGGCTTTGTGCGTGCTCTCCTCCCTGATTCTCAGAGCTCTCCTGTATATGCACTATACTAGGCGGGGAGCATTTGGTGACCAGAGTGCAACTTCAGCTGCTGCACTGACTGGATCCAGATCTCCACAGCCATGGGTAGCCAAGCATGCTTCATTCAGCGGAGAATGCTGAAAAGTTTTCTCTTTTGACACGGGCGTCTCACACGGAATACAATGGCTCTGCGGGTTCATTTGCCAACGAGGCCCGAGAGCCATTGTTTGCATTCCGGAAAACAACAGTCTTCCATGGGAGACATTCCTCAAAACGGCACGTCACTGAATGGCGGGGGCAACAAGTATTATACTGGCTTGGTCTTTGGCGTGACACCTGATTCTCCCTGTTTTTCAGCGTGTATTATCCTACATTTGATGCTTAGGCCTACCAGAGCTGTATGCACGTTTCCTGTATACAAGTGCAC
>NW_007126046.1:0-643 GCF_000164805.1 Carlito syrichta
AGCCCCCCGCCCTCCCCCCACCCCCACTGGTGCTCCCACCCGTTCTTCCTTGAATCTGGAGGAAAACCCCTACCTCGGTGGCTCAGCCTGTAATCTCACGCCTTTAGGAGGCTGAGGTGAGTGTATTGCCTGAGCCCTCCGGTCCCAGGACCGCCTGGGCAGCGAGATCTCATATTTACATTAAATCAAACAATCAGCCGGCCGTGGTAGCGCATGCCGGTAATTCCGGCTACGCGGAAGGCTGAGGCGGCAGGATCACTCACCGGAGCCCAGCAGGCGAGGCTGCGGTGGACGGAAGTGGCCACAGCACTCCAGCCTGGGCAACTGAGTGAGACTCCAACTCAATTAAAAAAAAAAAAATCACACGATTCCAGAAACACACACACACGAAACCAAGCGTCAAAGGGAAAAGTCTTCTTCGTTCAGTTTTGACACTGTGGACTTTTCCCATAGGGAAACATTCGAGAAAGCAAGAGTCGGTGATTCTGAGGGATCGTTCTTTTCAATGAAAGCTGGCTGGAGGGTGATTTCCCACTCCAAAGCTCTCCGCCCACTCTTTTTGGGCGTGGCTTTCCAAGGCACTCCGTGTCTCTCTCTCTCTCTCTCTCTCTCACTCTCTCTCTCTCTCTCTCTCTCACCCTCA
>NW_007126047.1:0-687 GCF_000164805.1 Carlito syrichta
GAAGTAATTTTAGTTTGCATACATTAGTACCCTTTTGCTAGTAACAAATGACAGCTGTCCAAGGAGGCTGCTTTGACCTATTGCACTGATGCTGAGGCTGGTCTCCTCAGAGCACTGTCAACAGAGGAAATCAAGTGCTTAGAGCAGTGTCTGGTGCCCATCAGAGCCTTTGTAAACATTTGCTATTATTAAAGCATAGACCAAGTCTCCCAGTGTCCAATTTGTTTCTTTGTAAGTTCTACAGGCAGTGCAACGCTGGGATGTCTGTGAACAGAATCTGGCTTAGAGGAAGCAGGAATTCCTGATCACTGAGACTAATCTTGCACCTTGGGTTCGTAAGCGGCGTTTATTGAGTTGGGACATGAGCTTGAACATGCAATCATTCATTCATTCTGTCTGCAGACACTGTTTAGGCCCCTGCTTTGTGCCAGCACTGTGCGACACGGCTGCAGCGAATGAAATAATAGTCACCGTTTTTCACGCCAGGCTGTGTGAGCCCTCTACAGAAAGGCCTTTCCCGCGAGGTAGACAGCCTTACCCTTATTTTCCTGGAGGATGGAGGAAACTGAGGCTTCGAGAAACCGAGCACTCGCAGGCCATTTTATGCCACAGACACGCTCCCTCCTCCCCCACCCACTCCCTGAGCAGCGCCCTGTACGCCCGTCCTTAGGAATTTATTCTGTATTG
>NW_007126048.1:0-604 GCF_000164805.1 Carlito syrichta
TCTCTGTCTCAGCAAAGCATCTCAATCTCACCTCCTGACAAGAATTGCATATGACCAGTTAAGACATCTTTGAGCCCACCTCTGACCTGCAAGTCACCGCATGAAAATCCCGTCCTCCTCCCCTGGACAACCCAATGAGAATCTCACATGTATTGATTTGTGGTTTCTTTCAATTTCCACCTTCCTTAAACAGTATAGAACCCAGACACTGTTGGACCACACGTTTTCAGAAAATCCTGGGGATAGGTGTACCTGGGCTGAAGTCCCCAAGTTCGGTTCAAGTATAGACCAGCCAGACTCGGTGGCTCGCCTGTAATCCCGCACCTTTGGGAGGCCGAGGTGAGTGGATTGTCTGAGCCCACGGGTTCGAGACCCGCCTGGGCAACTTGGCGAGACCTCATCTCTACAATAAACCAAAAAATTAGCTGGGCATGGTAGTGCATGCCTGTAGTTCCAGCTACTTGGAAGACTGAGGCGGATGGATTGTCGGAGCCCAGGACGTCGAGGCTGCGGTGGCTGGGAGCAGCCACTTCACTCCAGTCTGGGTGACAGAGTGAGGCTCCAACTCAAAACAAACAAACAAAAAAAGAATAACCCACCTTCA
>NW_007126049.1:0-699 GCF_000164805.1 Carlito syrichta
GTTTTGATGGTAGCTCAAAGAAACATATCCTTACACATAGATTGTATGTGATACAATTCAGTGGGAAATAACTGTACAGTTGCTTGATTGACTCAAACATCTGCTTCCAATTGCTTCAAAAGAGGTTTTAACCAAAATCTGTGGAAGAAATAACTTAAACTCTTCAGTGTATTTTGGTTACCAAAGAGTAAGAATTTCACACTGTTTTAGTTTATCAGAGTGTGTCCTTATAAAATTGAACAGTCCATTCATAGCCCTGCTATAACTTGAATTATCATTTGTGATTTTTACCATACGTTTTGTATATTTATTTTTAATTTTAAAGATGTGGGGTACAATTCATGGTTAGGTACATATGTGGTCATAGTGCAGGTAAAGTTTGGGTACCCTAGTTGATGTTATGTGTCCCCCTCCCTCCCCCGCAGTGTCCCACTACTGCCAATCCCTTTCTTATAGTATTATGATAAATGTTCAGGGTCCACTTATGAGTGAGTACATGTAGTACTCAGATCTTTGTTTCTGTGATAAACCACTGAGAATGATGAACTCTAAATCCATTCAGGTTGCTGTGAAGCCCATAATTTTGCTTTTTCTTCATGACTGTGTTATATTCCATCGTGTATATACATTTTGCATATTTCTGGTAGGACTTTATAATCATTTAATTCTGTATGATTTGTATTAGTTGTTTCCATAGTA
>NW_007126050.1:0-687 GCF_000164805.1 Carlito syrichta
AGGATTAAAGTCAAAGCTCCATTTCCACGGTTATGGTTTTGATTTTGATTGTGGTCTGATTGTGGGATACTCTGAGACTCTACAATCTTAAAAGAGCAGATAAAACAGATGAAAATTCATCTGGTTTGGGAGCAGACTACAAATTAAATGATAATGCTCAAAGTGTAACAACTACAACTGCAGAAGTCTGTGGGGGCGGGGAGGAGGCAAAAGGCTGAAATTTCTGCAATTGACGCTAGGAGGAAAGAAAAAAACAAGGGGAAAAAAGATGTGCTATCACTGTTTTTAAATGGCAACCTGCTAATAATCATTGCATTCCTGAAAACATAGGCAAGTGATACCCACCATTCCTTTCTATGTATGATAAGAAGCCCACCAAGCATAAGCATTACATATCTCTTTGAGAAAAGTGAGACAGTGTGATAGTTGAAAGTATATCTGAAAAAATTCCCTTGAGTTGCCACTGAGAGTTAACAAATTTGAAAACGATATACTTTTCTCACTAAGAAAGAAAACAGAAATTCTTTTGTCAACCGGAAATTCTTAGGTACACTAGAAAGAATTGTCCTACTACATATTTTTCTTTTCTTTAAGAAAGGCAATACTACATTTAAACATAAACTTTGGGTCACAGTTCAAAATATCGATTTGGCATTTCCTCTCCCCTGATGCCTTCTCTTTCAAGAA
>NW_007126051.1:0-769 GCF_000164805.1 Carlito syrichta
ATTCCTCAAGTAGCATATTTTCTAAGTTTCCAATACAGTGTTTTGTTTTGTTTTGTTTAGATGTCTGTATTAGTCAGGGCCCCTGAGAGAGAGAGAGAGAGATTTATTATGTAAATTGGCTACATGATTATGGAGGTTGAGAAATCCAACCCCAACCATTGCCATCTGCAAGCTGGAGAACCAGGAAAGTCAGTGTTGCAATTTAGTCCAAGTCTGAAAGCCTAAGAACCAGAAGAGCCAATTATGTAAGTCCCACAGACCCAACAACTATGACTTCGGATGTTAGAGACAGGAAGAGGCGAGAGCTGTGCCAGCTGAAGTGGGGGAGAGAGAGAGAGAGAGATAGAGAGATCATACTTTCTATGCCTTTTTGTTCTGTTTGGACCCTCAAAAAATTGGATGATGTGTGCCCATATTGGTGAGGAAGGATTTTCTTTACTCAGTCTACTTATGTGAATGTGAATCTCTTCTGAAAACTCCCTCACAGACACATTCAGAAATAATGTTTATCAGCTATCTGGGCATTCTTTCGCCCAGTTAAGCTCACATATAAAATTACCCATTCTACTATCAAAGTCTACGTCTCTCTAAAATATGCATAGTAAACTCAATGTTGGCACAAAATTAATTTTTCCCACAGAGTTCTTCTAAGTGTTCTGGTTCTTCATTCTTCATTTCTTTGAGAATTTTGGTTGCAAAATTTGGTAAAAATGCCAGTGTCTTTCAAAGAGTTAAGATTTCAACAGAACTTAGGCTTCTCCACAGGGGA
>NW_007126052.1:0-683 GCF_000164805.1 Carlito syrichta
GAGCCGAGCTCGATGGCTCAGCCTGTAATCCCGCTCCTTTGTTAGGCTGAGGTGAGTGGACTGCCATAGCATGCGGGTTCGAGAACCACCTGGGTAGCAAGACATCATTTCTAGAATAAATGAAAAAATTAGTCTGGTGTGGTAGTGCATGCCTGTGAATCAGGTTATAGGGAAGACTGAGGCGGAAGGATCTCTGTAGCCCAACAGGTCGAGGCTGCGGTGGCCGTGAGCAGCTACTACACTCCAGACTAGGCAACACAATGAGACTACAATTCAAAAAAAACGAATTCACATGAAACTATAAGCAATCAAGTATAGCCAAAAGAATCTCATCAAAAGAAACAAAGCAAGAGCTATCACTGTTCCGGGCTTCAAACTTTACTATATATTTACAGTAATCAACACAGCCTGGTATTGGTACAAGAATAGGTCCATAGGCCTATGGATCAGGACAGAGAATGAAATCCTCAAATTCTCAAACAACACATCTTGTAAAAAAATTCCAAGATCCACTGGGTAATGGAAAATATTTTCAGTAAATGGTGGTGGGAAAAGGCTGAACACTTGAACAAGGGTGAAACAGGACTCCTAACTATCACCATACACATTAAACTCTAAATGGATCAAAGACCTAAACGTTAATCACCACATTATAATAATCTTGGGAAAGCACAGGAGACAGC
>NW_007126053.1:0-378 GCF_000164805.1 Carlito syrichta
TTCCCTCCCTTCCTTTTCTTTGTCATGATAAACGAGTATTCACAGAGTCGCCTGCAGATACGGCTCCACCCTGAATCCCTCAAGACCGCAACTTTTCCCGAGCGGGTAGCTGTAAAGTCTATCGAATCGGATGGCGTTTCGTCTCCCAGCACGAAAGCGGCCCCTCGTCTCCCATCCCCCAGCCATGGAGCAGAATGACCGTTGGAAGTAATCACCTGAATCCACCGATTCGTGGTGTGAGATGGGCCTCTTGGCTGTAGGTGGAGTGGAAAAACATCGAGCTGCGGCCAAAGAACGAGCCGGGATTTCAAAGTGTCCACAGGCCAGTGAACAGCTGTCTCGGAACGTCCCCGGGATGAGAGAGAGAGAGGGGGAGGG
>NW_007126054.1:0-478 GCF_000164805.1 Carlito syrichta
CACGGAAGCTGAGGAGTTCTCCGGCGGCGGGTGGGGAACGTGAGGACCGTAGACTGTGGGGAGCTCGGCGGGTGCCAACATTTCAGGCCTGTTATGGGTTCTCTCGGATGGTAGCCGATACCCAGTTTTCCTTTTCCCGTCCTCTTCACGATGAAGTGGAGCAGACCACCACCCAATCACCTCATGACCTGCCCCCGTCAATGGAAAGGTTTAAAAGGCATTCGACGTCACAGAGCAGTCAACACGCTTTGCCGGGCTCTCATCTGACCATGAGGCTTCTCGAGCCATGGCCGCCACGTTTCCTAACTCTGAGCCCCTCCCCTTCCTCGGGGAGGCGGATCGCCTCTCCCTTCTGTCTAATTGACTTTCTAAACAACTATATCATCCCATCTAACTTCCGTACAGTCCTTTGTGTCTCTCGAGAGTCACCGGATGGCCCCACCGCACCCGGGTGGGTCTGACCTACCATCCGGGAGGC
>NW_007126055.1:0-594 GCF_000164805.1 Carlito syrichta
GGACAACATTGAAGATGAAAATAAAAAGTAAGGAGACATAAAGCCTGTTTCATAATAAAGCATTGAATATTACAGCACAGGCCCATTTTCTCAATACATGCTATGTTCTAGGTGCCGTTCTAAGCCAATATTCCTGTCATGGATACACGTTGCCTCCCATCTTTTTTTTTTTTGAGTCAGAATGTCCCTCTGTGGCCCACTCACTGCCACTGCAGCCTCGACCTGCTGGGCTCAGGTGATCCTTCTACCTCAGCCTTCCAAGTAGCTGAAACCACAGATGTGCATCACCATGCCTGGCTAATTTTTTGATTTATTGCAGAGATGAGGGCTCACCAAATTGTCCAGGCTGGTTTCGAACCTCTGGAACTCAGGTAATTCTCTCACCTTGGCCTCCCAAAGTGCTGAAATTACAGGGGTGAGCCACTGCTTCTGGCCACCTCCCATCTTTTAAGGATGCTAGTGCAGAGAAGAACATGGAAGAGGAAGTTGGTTTTTTTTTTTTTTAGTCAGAAATACTGAAAGATTTCTTGCAGCAGTCTAGTTTCCTGATACTTCACTTGTGAAACTTTGAGTTCACTCTATCATTTCTAACGT
>NW_007126056.1:0-506 GCF_000164805.1 Carlito syrichta
CTTCTCATTTCTAATCTTTCAACTATTTCTCCCTGTTTGGTCTTCCAAAATACTAGTTCCAACAACTACTACGGTGGACATACATATATTTTTAATGGAAATTTTAAATTCTAAATTTTAAATTTATTTTCTTAGAATTTTTATTTTAAATGTAGCTACTTTCTTTACTGTTTTCATTGTATTTTAATGAAGTTTTCAACACGCCATTTTTAACTTTTTAACTTTTTTTTTTCAAGTTGGAGTCTCATGCTGTTGCCCAGACTGGAGTGCAGTGGCTTGCTCCCAGCCACCACAGCCTCGACCTACTGGGGTCTGCCAATCCTTCCACCTCAGCCTTCCAAGTAGCCGGAATTACAGGCATGCACTACCACGCCTGGCTGATTTAATTTTTTAACTTTTTAACATGCCCTTCTGGTGATGGCTGTGTGGATTTTGTTAGCTTGATACTTCTCCTTCAAGCTACGTTATCCTCCAGATAAACTGTTAACATTACCTTTCCATTTATA
>NW_007126057.1:0-2529 GCF_000164805.1 Carlito syrichta
AGCCAGCTGACAAGTTATGGCATTGCATGTGTCAGCTCAGTGCCAGAAGACTAGTTAATTCAGCCGATGAGTCGACTCTCTCACCGGACAACTAGTTATGTCAGCTCACTTGTCTGCCCACTTGCTGGTTGACTAGTTAAGTCAGCTAACCTTTTGGCCTACTAGTCAACCATCTAGTTAAGTCAGCTGACCAATGGGCTGACTAGTGGGCCAGCTTGTCAGCTGACAAGTTAGGTAAGCCAAATAGACTCCCGACTAGTTAGGTCAGCTAACTAGTCAGCCGACTAATTAGGTGAGCAAACTTCCCAGCCAAATACTAACCCGAACTATGTGACCAAATCGTCATCAGCCAAATATTTAACCAAACTATATCATCCGCCAATAAGTCGGCTTGTTAATCCAGCTAACAAGTTGGCCGAGTAGTCAGCCAACGTGTTAAACCAGGTAGCTAGATGGCCGACTCATCAGCCAACAAGTTAAGTCACCTAGCTAACTTGTTAACCAACTAGCTAAGTCAGCTATTTAACTCGTTTACCAACTAGTTAAAACAGTTATCTAACTCATTAACCAGCGCAATAATTTAGCTAGCTATTTTGTTAGCCAACTAGTTAAGTCTGTTAGATAAATGAGCTAGCTAACTAGCTAGCAGCTAAGTAAGCTGTCACCTAGCTCACTAGTTAGCTCATTATTTAAGTTAGCTACTTAAGTCTGCTACCTAAAGAGTTAGCTAATTAATTAAGTCTGCTCACTATTCAGCTAGTTAAATAGTTAGCTAACTATTTAATTAACGTAGTTAATTCAGTTAGCTAACTAGTTAAGTCAGCCAGCTGAGTCAGCTAGTTAACTAGTTAAGTAAGCTAGCTAAGTCAGCTAGATAAGTCAGCTTCTAATTTTGTCAGCTGGTTAAGACAGCTAGCTAGCTAGTTAGCTAAAGTTTTAAGTCAGCAGGTTGAGTCAGGTAGTTAGCTAGATAACTAAAGGAGTAGGTCAGGTGGCTGAATTGGCTAGCTAGCTAGTTAGCAAACGGATTGAGTCAGCTGGTTGAGTAGGCTAGCTAGCTAGATAGCTAACGAGTTAATTCAGCAGGATGGTCAGCTAGCTAACTAGATAGCTAATGAGTTAAATCAGCTGGATGAGTCAGCTAGCCTGCTCATTAGCTAATGAGGTAAGTCAGATGATTAAGTCACCTAGCTAGCACGTTAGATAATGATTAAGTTAACTAGTTATCTAGCTGGTTAAGTCAGCTAGCTATCAAGACAGCTTACTATTTAAGTTAGCTTGTTAGCTATGTAGCTTTCTAGTTAGATAACTAAAACAGCTGACTAACTAGATAGCTAGCTAGTTAGCTAACTAATTAAGTCAGCTGGCTAGCTAGGTAGCTGCTAGTTAAGTCAGTTTGCTAGCCAGCTGGCTAGCTGGTTAATTCAGCTAGTTAAGACAGCTGGCTAGCCAACTGTCTAGGTGGATAGCTAGCTAGTTAAGTCAGCTAGATAGCTACCTGGCTAGCTAATGATGTCAGTGAGTTAAGTCAGCTGGCTAGCCAACTAGCTAACTGGTTTAGTCAGCTAGTTTAGTCAGCTGTCTAGCCAGCTGACTAGGTAGATAGGTAGCTACATATGTCAGCTTGCTGGCCAGAGGATACTTTTTAAGTCAGCTAGTTAAGTCAATTGGCTAGCCTGCTGGCTATGTAGAGAGTTGGACAGGTGGTTAGCAAGCTTGCTAGCTTAAGTCAGCTAGATAAGTCAGTTGGCTAGCCAGCTGGCTAGATATGTAGCCAGCTAATTAAGTCAGCTGGCTATCCAGCTGACTAGGTGGTTAAGTCAGCTAGTTAAGTCAGCTGGAAACCAGCTGGCTAGCTAGTTAAGTCAGCTCATTAAGACAGTTGGCTATCCAGATTGTTAGCTAGTTAAAAAGCTAGATAAATCAGATGGCTAGCCATCTGGCTAGTTATTTCAGCTAGTTAAGTCAGCTGACTATCTAGAAAGCTAGCTCTATAAGTCAGCTAGTTAATACCGCTTGGCAGCTAGTTAAGTCATCTAGTTAAGTAGGTGGTTAGTTAGATAGCTAGATAGATAGCTAGCTAGTTACTCCAGCTACATAACCCAGCTTGCTAGCTAGGTAGCTAGCTGCTTAAGTCAGCTAGTTAAGTCAGTTTGCTAGCTAGTTAAGTCAGCAAGTTAAGTCAGCTAGATAGCCAGCTGCCTAACTGGGTCACTACCTGCTTAAGTCAGCTGGCTAGCCAGTTAGATAGCTAATTAAGTAACCTAGTTAAGTCAGCTCACTAGCCAGTTGCTTACCTAGGTACCTAAGCAGATAAGTCGGCTGGCAAACCAGCAGGATATGTAGCTAGCTAGATAGTGAAGTCAGTTGTCTATCCAGCTGGCTACCTAGGTACCTTGGAAGTTGAGTCAGCCTGCTAGCCAGCAAGCTAGCTAGTTAAGTCACCTCGTTAAGTCAGCTGACTAGACATATGGCTAGCTAGGTAGCTTGCTGATTTAGTTAGCTGGCTAGACAGAAGGCTAGTTAGTT
>NW_007126058.1:0-678 GCF_000164805.1 Carlito syrichta
CTGAAGTTGCTTTGTCAGTTCCTGGGCAGGTAAGCCCCTAATCTCCCTGGTTTTCTACAGTAAAAAGTGGCTCATCTCGACTGAGAGTCCCTTGGTGCCGGGTCCCAGGGTCACCTCCTGATAACACCATAGTGGCTGTGGTTATCATTATCCCAGCTTTCATGGGGGTCAGCATTTCTGGGCTGGTCTGCCTGTTCTCCCTTAATCATGAAGCCATCAAGCCATGTGGGGAGATGGAGCTGATGTGTATTGGGAGGGGGGACCTGTGTGTCCATGCAGGAGCTCTGGCCACTGCAGCATGCTGTCCCCACTCCTGGACCTGACGGCAACAGAGTATCTGCTTTTGAGATGGGCACTGGGGAGAGGGTTGGATTGCCAGGTACAGACAGGAACTGCTTAGAGGATGCTTGGGAGAAGAGCTAGTGAATGATGGGGACAAATGACAGTCACTGAGGGAGGTGGCTGAGTCAAGACTAAGGCTGACCTGGGAGGGTCTGACCTTCCCCCGAGAGAGCCAGGCCTGGAAATCCTCCTTCTTGTCCCCTTCCCACACAACCAGGTTTTGGTGGCCAAGAGGAGCCCCCTGCAGGGTATGGGAGCTGCCTTCTCAGCTCTTCACAGTTTACAGACCATTTCACAGGCATGATCTCACTCCCTTGAGCAATTACTTGGGAAGCC
>NW_007126059.1:0-757 GCF_000164805.1 Carlito syrichta
CAGATAATACAAAAAATCAATGAAAGAAAAAGCTGGTTCTTTGAAAGGGTAAACAAGATTGATGGTCCCCTAGCTAGACTGACCAAGATAAAACGAGAAAAAAACCAAATAAGCATAATCAGAAACACAAAAGATGAAGTCACATCTGACCCTGAAGAAATACAAAAGATCATTAGAGACTACTACGTACACTTGTGTGGAAACAAACTTGAAAACCAGAAGGAAATGGAAGACTTTCTGACATCACACTACCTACCTAGGTTGGAACAAGAAGAAATTGAGACCCTAAATAAACCAATAACAATCAAGGAAATCGACCACGTAATAAGAAAACTTCCTACAAAAAAAAGCCCTGGTCCAGATGGCTTTCCAGCAGAATTCTACAAGACATTTAAGGAGGAGCTGATACCAATCCTACTGAAGGTATTCCAGGCGATTGAAAAAGATGGAACTCTCCCCAAATCATTTTATGAAGCCAACATCACATTGATACCCAAGCAAGGTAAAGATCCAACAAAGAAAGAGAACTACAGGCCAATATCTTTGATGAACATAGATGCTAAAATTCTCAACAAGATCCTAGCAAACCGGATTCAGCAATACATCTCAAAAATCATCCATCATGATCAAGTAGGTTTCATTCCTGGCATGCAAGGCTGGTTCAATATTCATAAAACCATAAATGTAATTAAATACATCAACAGATGTCAAAACAAAAACCACATGATCATATCACTAGATGCAGAAAAAGCTTTTG
>NW_007126060.1:0-778 GCF_000164805.1 Carlito syrichta
ATTCCCTTTCCACATCAACAAAGAAGGGTGTATGTGGCTTCTATCATGAATAGTGTGAAGTTTTCTCAATTCCCTTTCCACCTCAGTAAAGAAGGTTGTATGTGGCTATTTTATACCCCTAGTGCGGAATGTTCCGTTGATTGAGTTTTGTATGAAATGCCATTTATGTTTTGTAAGTTGTGCTACACATGTTTCCCAGAAATAAATCCCACTTGGCATGGCGTTTAATTTAATACATTTTAATATACGTGGCTGTGGATTGGTGTCTGAAATGCTGATGAATGCCTTACAATGAATAATTGGAGAAAAAGCATAGAGATTCCAAGCCCACACCAACAGTATGGGAGCTCTGTGGACATCCACTCAGAGAACAGTCATAACCCATGATAGCAGCTGCTTTCAAAAAGTTCTTCAAAGTCTGTGGAGTTTGTCCTAAGTTAGGCATGCAGCCACCAGAAATGTTTGGTCTCCGTGAAAGCATTGAGAATAGGTGGCACACGGCCATGACCTATCCCCGGCGCTAGCTGTACCTAGTGAAAGGTCTGCATGGTTGAGTGTGGTCGAGAAGTTGGTGCTGTGTCTTCCCTCAGCTCCCAGACCAGAGTGTCAGTGTCTTCTTTCCAGCTCTGAGTCCTGGAGGTTCAGTTCCTGGCAAGTGAGTCCGAGAGGCTGGGGCTTCCTTCCTCCACCTGTTGCCCACTCACAGGATTGGAGCTCTGTCCCGGGCCTGGCAGGCTGGGAAAATGGGGTCAAATTGTCTGCAAGCTGCTTTTCTTGT
>NW_007126061.1:0-569 GCF_000164805.1 Carlito syrichta
CTATATGCCTCTTCCTGTACCAATACCAAGCTGTTTTGATGATTGTAGCTTTATAGTAATGTTTGAAGTCTGGTAATGTGATACCACCTGCTTTGGTTTTTTTTTTGCTGAGGATTGTTCTGGCTATTCTTGGTCGTTTGTGTTTCCATATGAATTCCTGTTTGTTTTCTAGGTCTGAGAAGAATGTTGCTGGTAATTTGATGGATATTGCATTAAATCTGTAGATTGCCTTAGGTAGGATGGACATCTTCACAATGTTGATTCTTGCAATCCATGAGCATGGAATATTTTTCCACTTGTTTGTGTCATCTTTGATTTCTTTGAGCAGTGTTTTGTAGTTTTCATTGTAAAGGTCTTTCACGTCTCTGGTTAGGAAGATGCCAAGGTATTTCTTTTTTTTTTTTTTTCTTTTGGTCATTGTGAGTGGAATTGTGTTTTTTATTTGGGTTTCTATTCGTTTATTATTGGTGTAAAGAAATGCGATTGTCTTTTGCACATTTATTTCATACCCTGAGACTTTGCCAAAGTCCTTTATCAGTGTAAGGAGGTTTTTGACAGATTGTCTTGGG
>NW_007126062.1:0-674 GCF_000164805.1 Carlito syrichta
GGTTTTGTTCAGGAATTGGATGCCAGTTCCAATTTCCATGAGGGTATTTCCTTCCTTTTCTAAGATTCTTATGGTTTGAGGTTTTACATTTAGGTCTCTGATCCGTTTGGAGTTAACCTTTGTGCATGGGGATAGATAGGGGTCCTGTTTCAATCTTCTGCATGTGATCAGCCAGTTTTCCCAGCACCATTTACTGAATAGGTTCTCCTCTCCCCAGTGGTAGGTGGTGGGAGCTTTGCTGAAGATGAGTTGGTTGAGAAATTGCGGTATTGCTTCTGGAATCTCAATCATATTCCATTGATCTATATGCCTGTTCCTGTTCCAATACCAAGCTGTTTTGATGATTGTAGCTTTATAGTAAAGTTTGAAGCCTGGTAATGTGATACCACCTGCTTTGTTTTTTTTGCTGAGGATTGTTCTGGTTATTCTTGGACGTTTGCGTTTCCATATGAATTCCTGTGTTGTTTTTTCCAGGTCTGAGAAGAATGTTGCTGGTAATTTGATGGGTATTGCATTGAATTTGTAGATTGCCTTAGGTAAGATGGACATCTTCACAATATTGATTCTTTCAATCTATGAGCATGGGATATTTTTCCACTTGTTTGTGTTATCTTTGATTTCTTTGAGCAGTGTTTTATAATTTTCATTGTAAAGGTCTTTCACATCTCTGGTTA
>NW_007126063.1:0-735 GCF_000164805.1 Carlito syrichta
CGTTCTCAGAATTTAGAAGAGAAAAACAAAAACAATAGATTGAAACTAAGATGCATATGTGCTATCTCTAAATGTACAGATATATATGTTTTTTCTGTTAGGTATCTGCTCGTTTTAATATGTGATAATGTCATTTTGTCTTGCACATGTAAAGCTTAACTATAATCGTCTTTTATGTTAAAAATGACAATTACTGTATTCTGTGTATGTTCTGCTTTAAACTCACACATATATTTCACCACTTGCCTTTTGATCTTATGTCTGTGTTTTAAAAACAATTCAGCATCATTTACACAATTTATATTGTGGCTACACTATATACTTAATAATTTATCATCACTGATTTCCACCATGTTTTAGTAACAAATTGTTTTTTTTTAATTATTTTTGCTCGCTAGGTGAGTAAATCAATTTAATGAATGACCATTAAATAAGATAAATAAGTTTTTTTACATTTTATATTTAAAACATGACTTATTTTTTATCGATACAATTGCATCAAAATTAATGGTTACTCTTTTCTAAATACCGAATTTATCCTTCAGTGACAAATAATGTTTACAAAGTCTGTGTTTATTCAAAATTTGCATTTTCAATTTGTCATTTGGAGCAATTGAAAAAGAAAAGGGAGCTCTTTTATTTTTTTCCAATTGATACTTGCTTTACTGTCAGTAAGCAGCTATGAGTATGTTATTTTTGTGCTTATAAGAAAGGATGCCCCCTTTTTTGTGCTGA
>NW_007126064.1:0-692 GCF_000164805.1 Carlito syrichta
AATCCTGAGATGAGGATGCGTTGGAGTTGCCCAAGAAGGACAATATTTTGCAATATCCTCGGACTCTTGTCATCGCTAGAAGCTGAAAATTGTGGGCAGAGATGCAGTGCCTTGAAATGCCCCTGTCTGCACATCTGGCCTCCCTGTCAAACAAGGCACTTAATTCTGATTAGCTCTTTGACTTCAGAGAAGCGGCCTGGTCATGGTGGCTATGGGCAGCTCTGATAATGAACCCAGCAGAGAACACAGACTGGAAGGAAGATGGAGACCCCATCAGGTGAGAAGGACGGGCTTTGAGAGCATTTTGAAGTGGTGAAAATTTGGCAGTGATGTCTCTTCCACACTGGCTTCGAGGGTGGCAGTGCTGTCTCTTCCACACTAACCTCCTCTCCTACATTGAAATGGAAGTTCTAGATGGAGTGAACCTGACTGTGGAGAGGGTATCTGGACCAGAGAGCAAGTGACCAATGTGCCTTAGTCCTTTCCAGAGTGTTTCATGCCATTGGAGTATTGTATCCTGAGCCTTCTTTGGACTCTGTGGGCACTGAGGCTCTTCCCATGTCACTGGCTAGGCGTTGGGGAGAGATTGTAGACTTCAGACACTTTCCAAGAACCAAGGGGGATCTACACCTTGTCAGGTGTATTTCCTCGTCAGGTTTCATTGGCCATCTGGAGCCTCAGTTTTCTCCTCT
>NW_007126065.1:0-813 GCF_000164805.1 Carlito syrichta
TTCCTACTCAGCTGACCTTGTCCCCAGTGACTTTTTTATTTACCCAAAGATAGAGGAAATTTTGAAAGAAAGATATTTTGATGGCATTCAGGACATCAAGGGGAATACGATGACAACTCTGATGACATTCCAGAAACAGTTCCAAAATTGCTCTGCTGGGTGTACTAGGCACTGGCATCAGTGCATAGCTTCCCAAGGGGAGCGCTTCAAAGGTGACCGTAGTGATATTCAGCCATGAGGTATGGACTGCTTTTTCTAGGATGAGTTTTGAGCTTAATTGTCAGGCCACATACATCCCCTAAAGGAAAACATATCATCCTAATGTCCCCTTCACCATCATCTGCTACATTCTGGATAAAATACCTTACCTATAAAGAAATAGTGATGACAGTAATGCTTCCTTCAAAGAGAGGAACCTGTCAGGTGTACTCAACTAGATGCCAATGCTCCCAGCCCTCTCTATCCTGCACACCCTACCCCAATGGAGGACCAGGACTGGACACTTGACCCTTGACACTTGACCTTGACACTTGACTGATCATCCTCACTCCTGGGAACTCGGAATTATAATGAATGAATGTCAAGTTTATTAGCTTTGTGAAGCCAAGCTAGAAAGCCAGTGTGGAGAGGTTGCCATTTTAAAGCAGCCAAGTGGACAAACCCTTTGGGTATCCTGCCATTGTGGGAGCTCTTCTGTCCTCTCAATGAATCCTGCTTTCAACTAAAATAAAATAAATAAAAGGCAGCCCAGTGCAAGGTGATGATTGACTTGAGAAGCAGTTGGCAGAGAGGGGGATTGAAGCTGGCTTGTGT
>NW_007126066.1:0-647 GCF_000164805.1 Carlito syrichta
CGGAATTGGTTCCAATTTTTGTCCATTTAGGAGTATGCTGGCTGTGGGTTTCTCGTAGATGGCTTTTACTATTTTGAGGTATGTTCCCCGTATGCCTAGATGTTCAAGGGTTTTTATCAAGAAGGGGTGCTGGATTTTATCAAAAGCTTTTTCTGCATCTAGTGATATGATCATGTGGTTTTTGTTTTGACATCTGTTGATGTATTTAATTACATTTATGGTTTTACAAATATTGAACCAGCCTTGCATGCCAGGAATGAAGCCTACTTGGTCATGATGGATGATTTTTGAGATGTATTGCTGAATACGGTTTGCTAGGATCTTGTTGAGAATTTTAGCATCTATGTTCATCAAAGATATTGGCCTGTAGTTCTCTTTCTTTGTTGGATCTTTACCTGGCTTGGGTATCAATGTGATGTTGGCTTCGTAAAATGATTTGGGGAGAGTTCCATCTTTTTCAATCGCCTGGAATACCTTCAGTAGGATTGGTATCAGCTCCTCCTAAAATGTCTTGCAGAATTCTGCTGGAAAGCCATCTGGACCAGGCCTTTTTTTTGTAGGAAGTTTTCTTATTACGTGGTCGATTTCCTTGATTGTTATTGGTTTATTTAGGGTCTTAATTTCTTCTTGTTCCAACCTAAGTAGGT
>NW_007126067.1:0-605 GCF_000164805.1 Carlito syrichta
AACGAGAAACACTTTTACAGGCTTAATACAAGGATCCTAGGCCTAAAGCTGAGCTTAGTCTGATAAAACACAAAGTGCCAATAAATATGGTTGATAATTTAGTCCTCTTTATTTAAGGCCTCTTCTTGGTACATTCTTTTTCAACCTAAAATCTACTCAAGTTAAAATGTTTAATCCGGTGGTTGATATTATATTCACAAACTTGTTTATATCTATCATGGATCAAAGATCTACCTAACCATATATCATTTTCTTGACCCTGAAATGAACCCCATACACATTGGCAGTCAATCTCCATTCTCAACTACACTAGCCTCTGGCAACCACTAATCTACTTTCTGTCTCTCTGGATTTACTATGATAGACATTTAATTTAAGTGGAATCCTTACAAATACATAGCATTTTGTGACTACCTTTCTTCACCTAATGTATTGTTTTCATATATCAGGCCTTTATTATTTTTATTGCCAGATAATACTTTATTGTGTGGATATACCACATTTTGTTTATCCATGATGATCCTTTGTTTTTTATTTATCCATTAATATTACAGTGTTGGCTTCAGCCAGAAGTTTGGAGCCGTAAAGATGATATTACTTAGGAA
>NW_007126068.1:0-544 GCF_000164805.1 Carlito syrichta
GAGTCTTACTCTGTCACCCAGGCTGGAATGCAGTGGCATGCTCACGGCCACCGAAGCCTCGACTTGCTGGACTAAGGCAATCCTCCAACTCAGCCTTCCAAGTAGCTGGAACTACAGGTGTGCACCATCACACTGGCCAATTTTTCTTGATTTGTTGTAGAGAGGAGGTCTTGCGAAGTTGTCCTGGCCAGTGGAAGTTATACTTTTCAGTATTCAGAGATAGACTTTGCTTTTTACTGTAGTATATGTTTTGTATGTAGTATGTGTTTTCAAACTGTTTTAACATAGAAATTCTGTGAAAGAAGAGAAGGAAACAAGATACATTTATGAGATTTACATATTTAGGTATAATAAGTCTTACTTGAAGGAAATACTTGCTGATGAAAATATTTGAAAGCCACTGGAAAAAACAATGGATCAGCTCATAGTTTGTTGTCTTTCTGTTTTTTTGTATTTTCTCTTTAGCACATGGTTTTAATTGTCCAGGCTTTTGTTTGGGTAGTCTGTTTTGTCATACATGTCTAAGAGCCATAGTTTCTTATTT
>NW_007126069.1:0-795 GCF_000164805.1 Carlito syrichta
AAAATACTTGCTTTAATTTATTAGTCTAAGAATAAACTCTGCATCGGTTTAAGGAAATATAAAAATATTATTTCCACTTTTTCTTTTATAAAAAAATGGATTTAGAGAACATGCTAAAGTTATCCCTAGGAGAAAATTCTACCCGCGTCATTTCCATAATTCTATCCATGTGTAATATATTTTCCCTTTCCATTTTAAATATACTAAATTTGAATCACGTTCACATCAGCTTTTATTTTCAAGGATACTCTTTATGTCTAAAGTAATTAATATATTTTCAAAGTATGTTCATTCTAATGTTTTTTTTTTCCTATTTGGAAATACTAATATTAAGCAGACGAAAACATAATTTATTTTTTTCTTTGAAGTAGTGCTTAATGAGATGTTTTGGAGAGAGCTGGGAAAAAAATTATGTGTATTCAGTTACTTCATAGAAAGCCTAGTTTCTGTTATTAAGGAAAAGATATTGTCCCAATTAGGCAAATGTAAATTGATGGTGGAACTACATAAGAAAAATTATTGTTTATGCACCCAATCTCTGATTGTGAGCCAAGTAAGAATAACCAATAATATGAACTGACTCTTAGATTCTACCTATACTTTTGGATACTTGAATGTAAATAGTCTATAGCAGGTTAAGTCTCATTACACACTTGGTGAATAGTCAATTCCAAAATAACATGCTTTACCAAGCACCAGGCGTAGGTCATTGCTACATTCGTTCTTCTGCGTTTGTGAAAGTACATTCAGCCATACTTTTTCGTATGGTTCACTCATTTTCTCAACAACTGTTTG
>NW_007126070.1:0-481 GCF_000164805.1 Carlito syrichta
CTAGATTTACTCGCAGTTTGGGTTTTTTTTTTTTTTTAGCCTACTGCCTGGGGGTTACTTTTGTCTGATTTAGCATAGGGGTGGGACTTTGTCTCCTGTTTAGTGACGTTACCTTAGGAACCAAGGTGGAGGTTGTTAATAGGTGGGTGGGGCAATAGAAATCTCTGCCTGGAGAATGGCCAAGGTGGGAGTTTCATGTTCACAGATAGTTTCTCTCTGCTTGTCTGGGTCCCCAAGCTTGGGGTCATATGCTGAGTGCCTCAGCCAGGGTGGGCCCAGAGCTCCAGAGCACCAACATTCCAAAGGGCAGGTGGTGAGCAGTGAGAGTGGCCCTGGGCTCCCCACAGGGTACTTCAGCCAGGAATTGGACTGGTGTCTCTGAGGGGCGGGTGCTCAAAGCCTCCCTGAGTGACCGGCGGCTTGGTGCTGGGTGCTGGGTGAGAGATGATGTAGCCAGGGAGGGAGCCGAGACCCAACACTC
>NW_007126071.1:0-727 GCF_000164805.1 Carlito syrichta
AAAAACCTTCAAGAGATAAGCAATTATCTCAAGAGGCCTAACCTAAGAGTAATTGGTCTGCCTGAGGCAGAAAAAGAGACAGAGACCACATTGGAACAAACCTTCCATGAGATCATTCAAGAAAACTTCCCTTATCTAATCAATGATGCAAAAACTCAAACACAAGAGATTCAGAGAACTTCTGCAAGACAGCAAATGAGAAAACCAACTTCTAGACGCATAATAATTCACCTAAACAAAGTAGGCATAAAATAAAAAAACCTAAAGGCAGCAAGAGAAAAAGGTCAGATTACCTACCATGGAAAATCAATTAGAATAGCAGCAGATTTATCTACAGAAACCCTGCAGGCTAGGAGAGCTTGGAGCCCTATCTTCAAAGTCCTAAAAGATAAACAATTTCAACCAAGAATAACCTACCTTGCCAGATTAAGCTTCATCAGTGAGGGAGAATTAAAATCTTTTCCAGATATCCAATCCCTAAGAACCTACGCTGCCACCAAACCACCTCTACATGAAATACTTAAGAAAGTATTAAACACAGAAGAAAAGGGGGAAAAAAGTGCAACATTTTTCACAAGAGTACAGGAAAAAGAATAAAATACATATGAACCAACCCCCAAAACAAAAGAAAGACAGTAAACCAAGTGGAACAACAACTCTAAAGACTATATGTTCTTTTAGACATATAACTAGTAACTCAGTTGTTTGCCAACTGACTTAAATACCA
>NW_007126072.1:0-314 GCF_000164805.1 Carlito syrichta
TCAATGTGACTTTGGACCAAATGGACTTAATTGATACCTACAGAATACTCCATCCAAAGACCACAGAATACACATTCTACTCATCACCACATGGAACATATTCTAAGATCAACCACATACTCGGCCATAAATCAAGCATAAGCAAACTTAAAAGGACTGAAATTCTACCAAGCACCTCCTTGGACCACAGTGGAATAAAAATAAACATTGACACCAACAAAGTCTCCCCAAAACACACAAAGACATGGACACTAAACAGCATGATGCTAAACAACTCCTGGGTCAATGATGAAATCAAAACAGGGATCAAAAGA
>NW_007126073.1:0-785 GCF_000164805.1 Carlito syrichta
TCCATGATTAATCGGAAGCCCCAAAGGCTTAAGAAAACTAAAAGTACCTGGGCTCGGTGGTTCAGCCTGTAATTCCAGCACTTTGAGAGGCTGAGGTGAGCTGACTGCCTGAGCCCACGGGTTCGAGACCCACCTGGGCAATTTGGTGAGACCTCATCTCTACAATAAAATTTAAATAAATAGTTGGGAGTGGCAGCACACACCCATAGCTCCAGCTACTTGGAAGGCTGAGGCAGAAGGATTGCCATTGACAAGCAAGTTGAGGATGCAGTGGTCGGGAGCTACTAGTGCTCTCCAGTCTGGGTGACAGAGCGAGACTCCAACTCAAAAAAAAAAAAAAAGAAAAGTAAAAGAAGTCAAGTAGAACTGCCCAGGAAGCCAACAGTACTAGCTAGCTGTAATCTATTTCAAGGTTGCTGTTGCAATCAAGTGACACTGTTGCAACTTCCCCGTGCGCACACACACACTCACACACACACACCCGAAAAACATGCTCTAGGAAATGCACACACGTGGCAGCAATGTGCACACCAACATTGAAACGAGAACAATGCCTACAGACAGCAGCGCAGGATCCACATGAAAAAAGGCACATATCAGTGTGCACCAATCATGCACACTACGTGACAAACAGACACACAGACACCCAGTCCCGCATGTATTCGCCTCTACCCCAAAATCCGTGTCTGACACGCCGTGCAAATTCACATAGAATGTTTGACTCAGAAATGCTGCACATACACAAAAGACAGTGCACAGAGTTAGTCCACAAAATTCGAATGGTG
>NW_007126074.1:0-726 GCF_000164805.1 Carlito syrichta
CGTATTTACAGCTAATAAGTGAGCTTTAGAAAGCAAACATCCAAAATAATTAAGATAATTTTGAAGAAAAACAAAATACCCTATCAGACATCAAGACTTATAAAGCAACAGTAAATAACACAATGTGGTAGTGATGGGCAGAATAGAGTTCCCAACAGACCAATACATATAGAGAATTTTCACAAGTCATGGAGACAACTACTAAAACTTTACAAACCAGCCAAAGAGATACCTATTAAATTAGTGGTGTTAAGAGAACTGGTTTTCTAATTTTTTTAAAGTTCCCTACTTACATCATATACAAAAATCAATTCCTGATGAGTGAAAAACTATATAAGAAAATAAAGTCTTTTCAATATTTAGAAGAAAATATAATAAAATATTTTTATGGCTTTGGAGCTTAAGAAGAATTTCTCATGCAATGTTTCAAAATGCAAACACAGGGGAAAATGTTTCAATTATAGCATATTAATTTTAAGATATCCTGTTCACTAAAAGCAACATTAAAAGATAAATGCAGGTGTAGAAAATATTTTCTTTTTTTTTTTTTTTTTGAGTTGGAGTCTCACTCGGTCGCCCAGACTGAAGTGCAGTGGCCGCTCCCGGCCACCGCAGCCTCGACCTGCTGGGCTCTAGTGATCCTTCCGCCTCAGCCTTCCCAGTAGCCAGAAGTACAGGCATGTGCTACCACGCCCGGCTCATTTTTTTGTTTATTGTAGAGATGAG
>NW_007126075.1:0-388 GCF_000164805.1 Carlito syrichta
TTTGTGCGTGCTCTCCTCCCTGATTCTCAGAGCTCTCCTGTATATGCACTATACTAGGCGGGGAGGATTTGGTGACCAGAGTGCAACTTCAGCTGCTGCACTGACTGGATCCAGATCTCCACAGCCATGGGTAGCCAAGCATGCTTCATTCAGCGGAGAATGCTGAAAAGTTTTCTCTTTTGACACGGGCGTCTCACACGGAATACAATGGCTCTGCGGGTTCATTTGCCAACGAGGCCCGAGAGCCATTGTTTGCTTTCCGGAAAACAACAGTCTTCCATGGGAGACATTCCTCAAAACGGCACGTCACTGAATGGGGGGGCAACAAGTATTATAGTGGCTTGGTCTTTGGCGTGACGCCTGATTCTCCCTGTTTTTCCGCGTGTAT
>NW_007126076.1:0-668 GCF_000164805.1 Carlito syrichta
TCACTGGCATCAGATGGGAGCGCTCACTCCTTTTAGAAGTAGTACTTTTCCCATGTTTCACCAAAATCCCTCAAGTGGTCACTCAGATGCTGTCCGTTAACAAACCAACTGCTAACAGCGCTTGGGAAAATGGAGCATCCAAGGCTTGGAAGTCACACGTGGACCGAGGGATGATCATTTTCCATCTCTATGATCTCTAAATGTCATTTCACACACAGAGGTCACATACTGAGAATTGAAAAGGGATCCTGAGAGGATACGGATTCTGAGAGGAAGCAAAGTGGCATGACAGAGAGCGAGAAATCAACTCCAAAGAGCAGACTCCACGTTCCCTGTAGAAAGAGTGACCCTGACCTTGAGAGTTGCATAATCGAAACGTTTATTTACTGCATCCGTATCAGATAAACCAACTGTGTGCTAGGCTTTCTCTGACTTGCTTTGAAAAAACACTCTACCCTGAGCTTTAGAGAAAGGGAGAAGTGATCATTAGTTGCAAGGTTAGATACTTTGGGCTCTGAGACAGCCCTGGAAAGTGGTCTCTTGCTTCTTTTTTGTGACAGTCAACTCAGTCTTATATTCTCACTCTCTTGGGTCATCTATTCTCTTACTCTTGAGCCTCAGAGCAGGGGAATCTGATCACAGTTTGACTCAGAAAGACACTCTTGGGG
>NW_007126077.1:0-465 GCF_000164805.1 Carlito syrichta
CTGCGCCTGCGCGCCATGAAGCGCCCCGCCGCCCGGGTCGCCGAGGGCGCGCCTTCAAGGGCCGGCTCCGCGGAGTGCCCCACAGGGCCCCCGGAGGCCCGTCGGCAGGGCGCCGGGAGAGACGGGCGTGCGGGCCATCCCGTGGGAGCGCGGAAGCCGAGCCCTTCGGGACACAGACACCCTCCCGCTTGTCAGCCGGCGGCCGGATCACCTAGCCCGCAGCCCGCCCCACCCAAAAAGGCACACACGTGCACACGCACGCTCTCAGGCACGCCCGCAGAGACTCGGACGGCGAACCCTCCCCTGGGAGAGAGACAGAGAGAGGACAAAGCAGGACAGAAAAATTGAGAAGACGCGACAGTGGCTCACACACACATCAATACCAGGAGAAAAAGAGACGCAGCGCGGAGAGAAAAAGGCAGAAAGATACAGAGAGACTGGAAAGAGGGAGACAGTGTTTGGGGA
>NW_007126078.1:0-708 GCF_000164805.1 Carlito syrichta
CGAGTACGAGGGTGTTAGAAATTGTGAAGAAGTGAAAAGATCCACACCCCACTTCCTGTCGCTGATTATTTTTTCCTCCTCATTGACTAAGCTCATTAGTGCCCCAGGTTGAAACAAAATGTAAGTACAAGCTGGAGTTGTTTGTTTAGCCTATACGTTCATTCACATATTTGCAAACATTTACTGATGCCTGCCGGTGTCTGACTTTGTACCTCTAAACAGTGGGCTGTGCAAATCAGTGTTTGTGATAATTTTGCAATGCTGATTTTGCACACCTGAAATGAGATGCCAATGAAAACAATGCTGGCGAGTAAAACTTAGCTGCCCTCATGGGAAAGAGATATATTTCATTTGGAAAATGTTGATTTCGTTTTGCCCTGCTCGGTAACAGTTAGATATCTAGAGATGATTACTGATAAGTTGTCACAAACACTGACAACTATTGAGGTGTGTGCTTCTTGTAAACAACTCCATGAGCTGGGTGGGAGCATGCATTGTTTTATTGTTTTATTGTTGCCACCTTAGATTCTTTAGCCTCTAAAGATGTTTTGTGGCTTTACAAGTTCCAAGTTTGAAGTTGAAATTCTTAGGAGGTACATTATGTGCAAGTTTGACATTTAAAATGTATGGAGCTACCATGCTTTTGTTAAAACACTTTATATTACATAGAGGGGGGAACAGGCGAGCTCTCAAATTTCCACAGATGCT
>NW_007126079.1:0-775 GCF_000164805.1 Carlito syrichta
GACTCTGGTGATCCTTCCCCTCAGCCTTCCGAGTAGCTAGAACTACAGGCATGCAATACCACGCCTGGCTGATTTTTGATTTATTGTAGAAATGAGTTCTCACCAAGTTGCTCAGCTGGTCTCGAACCTGTGGGCTCAGGCAATCCGCTCAACTCAGCCTCCCACAAATTCACCTCATTGTTTGAAGAAAGCAGGCACAAATCCTTTTATGGCACAGCAGGATTACTGAAGGTTTTAAGTAAATTAAAGTGTGATAAATCGTATTGTATTAACAATCAAGTAGGGGTTTATTAATTAAAATATATCTGTGTGAATCTTTTCCACATTGTAAATACTTTTACATAATACATTACATTCTAAATAAACTCTTAGGGCTTCTGTAAAGTAAAACTGAATGGTATTGGTAGCTACTAAAATAGAAAAGGAATCATAATTCTTAATATACTGGTTACCTTGTCTTTTGTCTTTGCATTTTAGAAATAAGTATAATTTTTCAGGAGTGACAAGTGGAGATGCAAGAATGTGTTGGTAACATTTTTGAGGTTTTCTCACTGTGCTGGTGGCACTATGATTTTAGGCTATAATCAGGTATCCTTAGCATTTGAGAAAACATTGACTTGTGACTTGAGGTCACCCCAAAGGTGCACATGAGCATAATTGTGACAATGTTTACTGGCTCACTAACCTGGCTTATATTGTTTTACAAATGGAGTTTTATCTTTCATCACTAAAATTTCAGTTGATTTGATTCAATTGCTTGCTGTGATCTACACAA
>NW_007126080.1:0-724 GCF_000164805.1 Carlito syrichta
AAGGCCTAAATATACATGCCTTAAGAAGCAAGTTTGACAAGTGGAATCTCATCAAATTAATATACTTCTGCAAAACAAAAGAAACAATCAGAAGAGCAGTGATACCACCAACAGAATGGGAAAAACGATTCTCCACCTTTGTATCTGCAAAAAAGCATAAGATCTAGGATCTACAAGAAACTCAAACACTAAGAAAAATCAGACAAACATTCCCTTTGAAAAGAGTGCAAAATACGTGATTGGAAACTTTTCATAAGAAGAGATATGGGCTGCCAGCAGACAAATAAAAATTGCTCAGCCTCACTCATCCTCAAAGAAATGCAAATGAAATCACTTTGAAATACCACATACCCCTTGTAAGACTGGCAATCATTAATATAAAAAACAATAAAAGATGCAGGTCAGGATTTGGGAAGAAATAATTACTTCTACACTGCATGTGAACTGAAAAGTTGAGCAATATCTTTGGAAAACAGTGTTGTGGTTTGTAAAGGGATAAGATATTGACCTACCATGTGACTCAGTAATTCCACTGTAGAGAATATACCTGGTGGAACCCAAAACATTTTGCCAAAAAAATGGTACCTGAACCAGTATGTTTTTTACATCTCTAATCACAATTGAAAAAAAAAATGGTACCAAGCAAGTTGCCCATAAAAGCTGGAATGGATAAAATAAATGTGGTATATACACGCTGGTATATGACGCAGCCATGAAAAGGGCA
>NW_007126081.1:0-491 GCF_000164805.1 Carlito syrichta
TCGTTCTCCAGGAGAACCCAGGCTATGCCAAAGCTCTGTGATGACAGACTTTGCCATAGTCACACTTCTCGAACAGCTGACTCTTCGGGGGATGCTCCATTTAGTCTGCCTGTTCCCTATGGGAGGCTCATAATCCCTGCCAGCCGCTTCTCTCTCTCTCTCTCTCTCTCTTACTCTTCCTCTTTCACTCTCTCTCACCCTCTCTCCCCCTCTCTCACCACTCACTCTCTCCTCTCTTGCTTTTTCTCACACTCTCTCGCCCTCTCTCCCCCCCTTGCTTTCTCTCTCTGTCCCTACCACTCTCTTACTCTCTTACTCTTGTCCTTCCTCGGTTACAGTCCCTTCATGTAACTGCCCCTTTAATAAATCTCTCAGTTCAGACCGGCATGGAGTTGTTACTGGGTGCCCCCAAAACTTCTTTCAGCAAGAACTGTGATACAAGTGAAACTTAAATTGTGATTAGATAGGAGAGGGATTTGGAAGCCTTTTTA
>NW_007126082.1:0-771 GCF_000164805.1 Carlito syrichta
GTCTATGATCAGAGCACTCTGAAATTCTCACTAAAAGGTTTGGCTACTTTTCAAGGAGACTCTGTGGCAAGAACAAATGCCAGGGTGCTCTCCGCAAAGTTGAGTGGTGAATGTTGGTGGTGAGAAGTAAAGGAAAATTATAGAACCCTAAGGGAAGCAAGCTAAATCGTTGGCTATGGACAGCTAGGAAGCGTATCCCCGCAATCAAAGCACACTTCATTGTGGACCAAAACGACTCCCGCTAAGGGTAGGCCAGGCATGGAATCTCCCCCCTCTCATCCAGCACTTTGGCAGACTGAGGAGGGAAGATTGCTGGAGCCCAGGAGTTGAAACATGACTGTGTAACCTCAGGCAGCCTCATCTCTATCTCCAAAATGTCATCAATGAGCTGGGCATGGAGACATAGGCTTTTCGTTGCAGCCGCTTGGGAGGATTGCCTGAGCCCCGGAGGTCTACCCTGTGGTTAGGTGTGATTGTACCACTCTAGTACCGTCTGGGCATCAGAGTGAGGCCCTGACTCAAAGAGAAACGCAACCCACAGATGCGGAAAACATATTTGCGAATGTACATCTGACAAGGGATGACCATCTCGGAACTACAAGGAACTGCCACTTGCCGACAAGAAAAAAGCAAACAGCCTCATTTCACAGTGAGCAAAAGATATGAGCAGACCCATCTCAACAGCAGACATACAAGCAGCCACCAAAGACATTGGAAAAAGCTCAGCCTCATTTGTCATCCGAAAATGCAAGTGAAAACGACCTTGAGGAG
>NW_007126083.1:0-765 GCF_000164805.1 Carlito syrichta
CTTGGACATCCAGCCTTAAGAACTGAGCAAGTACTTTTCTGTTGTTTCAGCCACCTGACCCGTGGTATTTTGATATGACAGTGGAGTTGACCAGTGCATGCCCACACCAGTCACAGCAGAGGCCCAGGTGCTGCCAGATAGCCACAGTTCCCCAAGGTCTCATCTAAGTTTATACACGGTGAGTGTCTGGGCCTCGTCCTGATTCTCTCCATGGTCTGACCTCTGTCTGCCTGTCTGTGTCTGGCATCTTCGTGACACAATACACAGACTGTCTGGTTTGGACTTTTCTTTTATTTTCTTTTTATGAGTTGGAGTCTCACTCTGTCACCCAGACTGGAGTGCAGTGGCCGCTCCCGGCGATCCTTCCACCTCAGCCTTCCAAGTAGCCAGAATTACAGGCGTGTGCTACCACGCCCGGCTAATTTTTTGATTTAGTGTAGAGATGAGGTCTCGTCAAGTTGCCTAGGTGGGTCTCAAACCCGCGGGCTCAGGCAATCCAGTCACCTCGGCCTCCCAAAGTGTGGTATCACAGGCTGAGCCACCAAGTCCAGTTGGTGTGAACTTTTCAAGGACATATGTGTGTAGATGACTTGAGAAGACTTGGGCCTGGTCTGTGCTCCTTCAGTGCCAGTCCTTCTTCGCAATTCTGATTAGACCCCTAGTCTGTCCAAAGTCACTGCCTGCCTGGCAGAGCTTCCTTGAAGGAAGAGTCAATTCCAGGCGAGCAGTAGCATGTGCTGTTCAGTGTTGTTCCAGATCCCGGGG
>NW_007126084.1:0-595 GCF_000164805.1 Carlito syrichta
CGACCTGGTGGACTCCAGTGATCCTTCTGCCTCAGCCTTCCAAGTAGCGGGAACTACAGGTGCATGCTACCATGCCCAGCTAATTTTTGCTTTATTGTAGAGATGAGGTCTTGCCAAGTTGCCCAGCTGAGTCTCAAACCCGTGGTCTCAGGCAATTCACTCACCTCAGCCTCCCAAAGTGGTGGGATTGCAGTCTGAGCCACTGAACCCAGACTGAAATTTCTTAATGGCTCTCCCCAGTACCTACTAGTGAGTCATCCTCATTCATTTGTCATGCAAGGTCTTTTATGATATGACCTCAGCCTCTCTCATCATTTAATGACTCATTTTCTCTCTACATTTCCAATGTTTTAGCCACATTTGACCACTAGGTGTCTGCTTCTGTATCTGCTCATGGTGTTTATTCAGAATGTCCAGCCATCCTCAGTTCCTCTACCTTGAAACCCCCAACTCATCTTTCTTTCTTTCTTTCTTTCTTTTTTGGAGTTGGAGTCTCACTCTGTCACCCAGACTGGAGTGCAGTGGCATGTTCCCAGCCATCGCAGCCTCAACCTGCTGGACTCTGGTGATCTTCTGCCTCAGCCTTCCAGGTAGC
>NW_007126085.1:0-646 GCF_000164805.1 Carlito syrichta
ATGACTTAACTTGCTTGCCAGCCGGTTAATCAAATGACTTAACTAGATAGGTACCCTGTTAGGCATCTGGCTAGCCAGCAGACTTAACTAACTGACTTAACTAGCTTGCCAGCTTACTTAACTAGCTGACTTAACTAGCTAGGTACCTATCTAGCCAGCTAACTTATCTAGATTACTTAACAAGCTAGCTAGCTAGTTCGCCAGATGGCTGGCCTGCTGATGTAACTAGCTGATTTAAACAGCTAGACAGCTGGCTAGCCAACTACTTAATAGTTGACTTAGCTAGCTAACCAGCTGGCTGACCAGCTGAATTAACTACCTGATTTAACCAGCTAGCCACTTGGTTAGCCTGCTGACTTAACTAGCTAGCTACCTAGCTAGCCAGCTGGGAAGCCAGCTGAATTAACTAGTTAACTTTACCAAGCTAACCAGCTAGCCAGCTGACTTAACTAGCTCTCTACCTAATTAGCTAGCTGACAAGCCAGCTGACTTAACTAGACGACTTAATTAGGTAGCCAGCTGGCAAGCCAACTGAATTAACTAGCTTGCTATCTAGCTAGCCAGCTGGTTACCCAGCTGACTTAACTAGCTGACTTAAATAGCTGTCCTGCTTGATAGTTGGCTGAATTAACTATCTCGCTATATA
>NW_007126086.1:0-504 GCF_000164805.1 Carlito syrichta
ATTCCTGATAGGTTTACAGGATAAGTGCTCAATAATTTTGACAGTTTTTTCTCTGACACCCTCTCTCCCCACACTACTATTTTAGAATTATTGCCTTTGACTGCACAAAGATATTTCCTTATGCATTGAAGTTAGCTGATTGTGTGAACATTTGGAAAGCCTGTCTACAACTTCTACTAGACAGGAGGTTATTTCTGAAGTCTCTCAAATGTGAAATAGAATTTGATTTTCTGGAATTTTATTGCATCAGTTTTACTGAGTTATTTGGCTGTATTTTTTTAATTGGTATGCTCACATTTGACTACATTGCATGCTGACAGTAAATAAGATGCATGTCAACATTTCAGCCATACATTAGCATAACCTTAGTTCGCTAGGGAGTTAACTTTCTGTTCTCTACTTCACATCACAACTTGTGCTTCTTTAAAATAAGTCATAGCCAAAGGTACTTTTTCATATCTTAGCTCAAAAGTTTCTGGCTTGATAATAAAAAAATGGTGATTC
>NW_007126087.1:0-737 GCF_000164805.1 Carlito syrichta
CCTAATAAGGACTACCAAGGCTGTGCCGTTTTCATTGCCGAGTAAGCACGGAGAGCCTCTGTTACACTGGGGGTGAAGCTGGGTCTTCCTGGGGACACGCTATTGAAGCCTGCGCTGCACTGCACTTCATTGGCAGTCTGTATACACTGGCTTTGTGCGTGCTCTCCTCCCTGATTCTCAAAGCTCTCCTGTATATGCACTATACTAGGCGGGGAGCATTTGGTGACCAGAGTGCAACTTCAGCTGCTGCACTGACTGGATCCAGATCTCCACAGCCATGGGTAGCCAAGCATGCTTCATTCAGCGGAGAATGCTGAAAAGTTTTCTCTTTTGACACGGGCGTCTCACACGGAATACAATGGCTCTGCGGGTTCATTTGCCAACGAGGCCCGAGAGCCATTGTTTGCTTTCCGGAAAACAACAGTCTTCCATGGGAGACATTCCTCCAAACGGCACGTCACTGAATGGGGGGGCAACAAGTATTACAGTGGCTTGGTCTTTGGCGTGACGCCTGATTCTCCCTGTTTTTCAGCGTGTATTATCCTACATTGAATGCAAAGGCCTAGCAGAGCTGTATGCAACGTTTCCTGTATACAAAGTGCACAACTCCATGGTGCCACACTGAGCGACATGACCGGTTCGCTGTCATCTTTGGGAAAGCATGATTTGTTCACCTACTGATTTCTAAAGTGTTTTTGATTTGACCTGTCCGTCTCCTATCCAAAGCACATTGCTCT
>NW_007126088.1:0-632 GCF_000164805.1 Carlito syrichta
CCTCCAGCTGCCTCTGCCTCTCGGGGGCCCCTGGGCCTCCTTACCTGTTGGCTCATGACTGTGGGTTTCCCTCCACTCCCAGCTCTGGAGATCTTTTGGGTTCTGAGCCTGGCCCTGCCTTTGGGTTCTGTTTTTATATGGTGCCTGTCACTGCTCTGTCTTTGAAGCACATGGCGATGTGACAGTACGAATCCACCACTGTCCTGACCCAAAGCCTGCCTTCCTGTCTCTCCTGGGACTCCGTCCTCAAAGAAAAACAAAAGACAGCTTTTTCCTCTTATCCAGGGAGGCTTCAAACACCCTTGCAGGCCTTCATCTGATCTGTGTAAACCACGGTCATCCCTAGTTAGTTCGAGTGCCTTTTTTGTGCCGGGGTTTCATGGTGCCAGGGCCGGAGTGCAAAGGGCCTCCCCTGTCCCAGCTGCCACCACTCTCTCTGGCTTCTGCCTTGGGAAGGAGTAGACAGTGGCAACTCACCTCCAGGGTTCTGAGCATATGTATGGGGCCATCAGCTGGTGGTCACACCACAAACACAGCCTGTGGGACTGAGCCTGTGCGTGTCAGTACCCGTCTGCCTCCTTCCCCTGGGTCTTCTGTCATTTTCAATCATTCCATCTGTCATTTTCATTCTT
>NW_007126089.1:0-305 GCF_000164805.1 Carlito syrichta
TCTGCTTTCCAGCTTATTACTCTGCTATTCATTTCCCTCGCGGTATTCTTTTTTTTTTTTTTGAGTTGGAATCTCTGTCTGTTGCCTAGACTGGAGTGCAGTGGCCACTCCCGGCCACCGCAGCCTCGACCTGCTCGGTCCCAGCGATCTGTCTGCCTCAAACTTCCAAGTAGCCAGAATTACAGGCAACACGTTACCATGCCCGGTTGATTTTTAAAAAATTTATTGTAGAGATGAGGTCTCACTGCCCAGGCGGATCTTGAACCCCTGGGCTCATGCAATCCACCCACCTCATCCTCCCAAAG
>NW_007126090.1:0-440 GCF_000164805.1 Carlito syrichta
AGTGTTATGTTATACACTTCATACTTTCTCTTAAGGTCTTTAAACTAACTTTTATTATATTAAATGTTTATATACATATATGCGTGGGTTTGTGTGTGTATTTTTTTCCCTTAAATAATTGTGACAATGCAGTCTTTTCACAAATTACCCTGAGCTTAAGGACATTATTTTCATTGCCTGGTCTTTGTTCACATATGGAATGGCTGAGAAATGTATAGTACTGGGAAGCTTAGGAGCAGGTGTAGAGGTGTAGGGAGCATTCATGGTTAAGTGTTCTTTTGCTCAAGGGGACAGAACATATCTTTAAGTACATCTCAGCATTTTAAAATTCTAGTAAAAAAGAGAAAAGCTGTTTTCTCGAAACAATGATGGGCTAACCCTCTATTGCTAAGTATTGAAAAGCAAATCCATTTATTTCCATAGCTTTCCAATTTCTTTTT
>NW_007126092.1:0-436 GCF_000164805.1 Carlito syrichta
CTCTTTTAAGTGAAGAACTAGTGGGGATAATCACTATTTCCCTCTTTAAATATTTCTTCTATTATAGGTTGAAGAGGCTTTAATAGAGTATGAGGTGCATACATTTTCACTTTCAGTATTCTACCACGTGGTGATGCTCTTGCTTACTTTGTTTGTTTAGACTTTTACAAAGCTCAACTTTCAAACTCTTCGATCTGTGGGAAAGAGAGATATATATACACATACATATATACACATATATACACACATATATATGTAAAGCACAAACAATAATTTTACATATTATTCTGAGAGAGCAAATTTTTTACTTACCCTTTATATTTACCTATAAATATAATCTTTGATAGTCTAATTACAGGACTTTATACAAGATTTATTGTATTCACAGTTCAAAAGAATGCTGTTAACAGCTTATGCCAAGTGAGCATCTGATTGG
>NW_007126093.1:0-442 GCF_000164805.1 Carlito syrichta
CCACTGCAGCCTCGACCCACTGGGCTGCAGTGATCCTTCCACCTCAGCCTTCCAAGTAGCCAGAATTACAGGCACGCGCTACCAAGCCTGGCTGATTTTTTTTATTTATTGTAGAGATGAGGTCTCACCAAGTTGCCCAGGCAGGTCTCGAACCCGTGGGCTCAGGCAATCCACTCACCTCAGCCTCCCAAGGCATGGGATTACAGGTTGAGCCACCAAGCTCAGCTGATAATGCTTTTTCATTGGGAGGTGGGGATGAGAGATGCAGCAGAGTCCACTCTTCTGTGGAGTAGGGCAAGGGGAAAATTGAAGTGAGCATAGAATCCAAGTGAACTCCAGGACAAAGGCTTGGGACAGACAAAGGATGGGAGAGGAGAGAAGGAAAGCTACATGGACAGAGTTAGAAAGAGGATTTTTCTTAATCTTACATTGGAAAAGGAGA
>NW_007126094.1:0-773 GCF_000164805.1 Carlito syrichta
CTGGTTCACATTCGTAAAACCATTAAATGTAATTAAATACATCAACAGATGTCAAAACAAAAACCACATGATTATATCATTGGATGCAGAAAAAGCTTTTGATGAAATTCAGCACCTCTTCTTGATAAAAGCCCTTGAACATCTAGGCATATGGGGAACATACCTTGAAATAATAAAAGTCATCTATGAGAAACCCACAGTCAGCATACTCCTAAATGGACAAAAATTGGAACTATTTCCCCTGAAAACTAGAACAAGACTAGGATGCCTACTCTCACCCCTCCTGTTCAGCATAGTATTGGAAGTCCTGGCTCAAGCAATCATAGAAGAGAAGGCAATCGGGGTATCCAAATAGGAAAAGAGGAAGTCAAGTTATCTCTCTTTGCAGATGATATGATTGTGTACTTTGAAAACCCAAGAGAATCTGCCAAAAACCTCTTTACACTGATAAAGGCCTTTGGCAAAGTCTCAGGATACAAAATAAATGTGCAAAAGACAATCACATTTCTTTACACCAATAATAAACAAACAGAAACCCAAATAAAAACCACAATTCCATTCACAATAGCGACAAAAAAATGAAATACCTTGGCATCTTCCTAACCAGAAATGTGAAAGAGCTTTACAATGAAAACTACAAAACACTGCTCAAAGAAATAAAAAATGGCACAAACAAGTGGAAAAATATCCCATGCTCATGAATTGGAAGAACCAACATTGTGAAGATGTCTATCTTACCTAAGGCAATCTACAAATTCAATGCAATACCCATC
>NW_007126095.1:0-618 GCF_000164805.1 Carlito syrichta
GCATGTGTCTCGATCTTCGGCCACCAGTAGGATATTATCTACATATTGTAATAGAGTTAGGTTGGGGTTATTTGCACGAAACTCACCCAAGTCCTCATGTAGCACCTCATCAAAGATAGTGGGTGAATTCTTGAACCCTTGAGGCAGTCACATCCAGGTGAGCTGGCCATTGATACCTCTCTCTGGGTCTGTCCATTCGAAGGTGAAGATATCCTGGCTTTTGGGGGCCAAGGGCAGGCTGAAAACGTCATCCTTTAAATCTAGTACAGTATACCACGTTCTGGTTGGGGGCAGAGCGGAGAGGAGGGTGCAGGGATTCGGGACTGTAGGGTGTATGTGCATTACCCATTGGTTGACTTCTCACAAATCCTGCACTGGCCGGTAATCATTTGAGTTTGGCTTATGCACCAGTAGCGGGGGGGTGTTCCAGGCAGATTGACAGGGCTGCAATATCCCCGCACTTAACAACCACTGAATGTGGGGGATTATGCCTTCCTGTGTGGCTAGGGGCATTGGGTACTATCGGACCCTGACTGGGTCAGCTCCCGGTTTCAGTTCAATGAACACAGCCGGCTGGTGCTTAACTAGTCCCGCTCCCCCGTCTCTGCCCATGACTGA
>NW_007126096.1:0-637 GCF_000164805.1 Carlito syrichta
CGAGTCTCACTCTGTTGCCCAGACTGGAGTGCAGTGGCCGCTCCCGGCCACCGCTGCCTCAACCTGCTGGGTTCCAGCAATCCTTCCACCTCAGCCTTCCGAGTAGCTGGAATTACAGGCACGCGCTACCATGCCTGGCTAATTTTTTGATTTATTGTAGAGATGAGGTCTCGCCTGCCCAGGCGGGTCTCGAACCCGCGGGCTCAGGCAATTCACTCACCTCAGCCTCCCAAAGGCGCGGGATTACAGGCTGAGCCACTGAGCCCGGCTTTTTTTTTTTTTGAGTTGGAGTCTCACTCTGTCGCCCAGACTGGAGTGCAGTGGCCGCTTCCAGCCACCACAGCCTCGACCTGCTGGACTCCGGCTATCCTTCCGCCTCAGCCTTCCGAGTAGCTGGAACTACAGGCGCGCGCTATCATGCCCGGCTGATTTTTTGATTTATTGTAGAGATGAGGTCTCGCTGCCCAGGCGGGTCTTGAACCCGCGGACTCAGGCAATCCACTCACCTCAGCCTCCCAAAGGCACGGGATTACAGGCTGAGCCAAACTGCGGACTCAGGCAATCCACTCACCTCAGCCTCCCAAAGGCACGGGATTACAGGCTGAGCCACCAAGCCTGGCTCACTTTTTTTTTTTTT
>NW_007126097.1:0-472 GCF_000164805.1 Carlito syrichta
GAAGAAATGCTCAACCTCACTAATCATCAGGGAGATGCAAATCAAAACCACACTGAGATACCACCTAACTCCAGTCAGAATGGCAATTATCAACAACTCAAAAAATAACAGCTGCTGGAGAGGGTGTGGTGAAAAGGGAACACTTCTACACTGTTGGTGGGAGTGTAAACTAGTGCAACCTCTGTGGAAAGCAGTATGGCGATTCCTAAAAACTCTAAAAATTGACCTTTCATATGACCCTGCAATCCCCCCTACTGGGGAATATACCCTGAAAAACACAAATCACTCTATAAAAAAAAATACCTGCACACGTTTTGTTTTATCTTCAGTGTTTGTTCACAATTAGCAAGAAACCTGGAAAACAACCCATGCTTGCCCATTCAAAAGAAGGACTGGATTAAAAAAAATGGTGGTACATATACCCGATGGAATACTATGGCAGCCATAAAAAAGAACAAAATTCATGAATTTT
>NW_007126098.1:0-687 GCF_000164805.1 Carlito syrichta
CCGGAGCCCCCGCAGGTCGAGGGTTGCGGTGACTAGGAGCGGCCACTGCACTCCAGTCTGGGTGACAGAGTAAGACTCCAACTCAAAACAAAACAAAACAAAAACAAAAAACAACAAATAAAAACACCTCAACAATGATGAAAGTATTCAATCTGATGAAATGGCAGAAAGCCATTAATTAAGATATTACACGCTTTAGTCACACAAAACCCACCATTGATAATATATGATTTATTACCAGTGACTGAGATTTATTCTCAATGATTATGAACACCTGAAATGTAATAAAGCTAGATCAAGTGAAAAAGTTATATCATTTCCCATGCTTACCTATACCAAAATAGGAAACTTTATATTTGGGAGGAGGATTTATTTTTCCTCTATGAGGTACATGATCAAAGGTCTTTCACTAAGCAAGGAACTAAGATGATCCCTATTGACAGATTCTCCTATGCAAACACAGATGCTGAAAGTCCCATGCTGGTACCTGTCATGCCATCCTTAATATAAAAATGCCCATTGTTACCAGATGAGATAGGTGCCCCAATTACTGTTGATTGTGGGGGCTGAAAATTTATCTGTTAATTTTCATAGTTTTTATTTGAAAGAGCACTCCAGGTAACTTAAGAAACGTGTTTTACTGCTCAATGGTGTGGTTGTAAGCAACCTGGTTAGCTCCCATGAGTC
>NW_007126098.1:1985-3376 GCF_000164805.1 Carlito syrichta
CCAAGTAGCTGGAACTACAGGCGTGCGCTACCACACCCAGCTAATTTTTTGATTCATTGTAGAGATGAGGTCTTACCAAGTTGCCCAGGTGGGTCTCGAATCTGCGGGCTCAAGCAATCCACTCACCTCAGCCTCCCAAAGGCGCGGGATTACAGGCTGAGCCACCGAGCCCAGCTATTCAAATATTTCAAACAAAATCTACAAACTCAGCATTCTCAGAAATTCAATTCTTCTTGGGTAAAAAATCTGAATAATACAATAAAAAGAGAAGAATGGGTGCTAGTTTATAACTCAAGTTCTTATGTTTGAGATGTTTCTGTCATTGAGGTTTCTAACTTTGAGGTGTGTACAAATTAGAAGAAAGGCAGAGAAGAAAGCAGGTGTGCCTGAGATGTTGGTACAAATGCTATGACAAAAGATGCATAGCATATGATGAACAGAGAAGAGACATTTAGACCAGAGGGGCATGGTTGAGGGATGTCTTCACAGAACTGCTGGTTTGTATGCTGAGTTTGGAAAAGGAAAAAGAGTTAAGCAGCCAAAAATGAACACCAAGGTTAGCTCAGGCAGAGCAAACAGCTTGAGCAAAAAGTAGCAATGGGAGCAAGCAGGGTAGATTCAGAGAATTGCAATTAAGTCAATAAAACTCTAGTGTCATTAGAGAAGTGAGCACAATGACCAGTGAGACTGGGGACTTAATAAGTGCACAGGTCAGGTTAAGTTAAAATTAGAATGGGGAATCACAGAAGGATTTTATGGAGGGAAGCCCGCTAAGGCATTGGGGGTTGAGAAATATATTTATTCATGAAACAGGAATTGAGAACAGGCTATGGGTGAGTCCTTTTTTTGTTGTTGACCTGGATCAACAGGATTCAAGAATTCATGCTCTCCTTAAATTTATCCTCTAATGTGTTTTGGTGTGTGTTATGCTAGATTTATTCCATTATTTATATGGTGAGTTTGCCCTGAGAATTCATCTGAAGTTTGACTAAAAATCCCCTGAGTGGGGCCATAATTATATTTCAGTTGCCTGAATGTCTGGCATGAACGAGGATTCACTTAGAGATTGAGGTAATTGGCTGTATTGGCAAAGGAAAGAAAATAGGAAAAGGCTGTGAAATTAGAATACAATGGTGAATTCAAGGAACTATCGAGTTAGACAATAACGATGAGAGAAAATAAGAAAACAAGAGAATTGCATGATCTAAACATAGTGGTTAAAATATATTAAAAGTTTAGCCGGGCTTGGTGGCTCAGCCTGTAATCCCTCACCTTTGGGAGGGTGAGGTGAGCGGATTGCCTGAGCCCGCGGGTTCGAGACCCACCTGGGCAGCGAGACCTCATCTCTACAATAAATCAAAAAATCAGCCGGGCGTTGTAACGCGCGCCTG
>NW_007126098.1:3830-5459 GCF_000164805.1 Carlito syrichta
GGTACTGCATTTTTCACAAATTGAAGGTTGTAACAACGCTGTGAAAAAAAAGTCTTTTGGCACCATTTTTACAAAAACCTGTGCTCGCATTTTGGTAATTCTCACAATATTTCAATCTTTTAAAGTATTATATCTGTTAGGGTGATCTGTGATCAGTGGTCTTTGATGTTACTATTATAATTGGTGGTGCCATGAACCACACCCATATTGGATGGCAAACAATAAATTTTATGTGTATTTTACCTATTCTACAAACTGGCTGTTCTTCCTTCTCACTCCTTGTCCAGGTTTCTTACTCATTGAGACACAACATTGAACCTTGGCCAGTTATTAACCTTATAATGGTTTTTAAGTGTTCAAGTAAAAGGAATGTCTCTCACTTTAAATCAAAGGTTAGAAATGATTAAGCTTAGTGAAGAAGGCATATTGAAAGCTAAGATAGTCCAAAGCCAGGCCTCTATGCCAAATAGTTAGCCAAGTTGTAAGTACAAAGGAAAAGTTCTTGAAGGAAATTAAAACTGCTAATTAAAATCAAACCAGTTACCACATTCCCTTAGACCAAAGCCTAATCCAGAGCAGGACCCAAACTCTTCAATTTTTTAAAAACTGAGAGAGGTGAGAAGCTGAAGACAAGTTTGAAGTTAGCAGAGGTGAGTTCATGAGGTTTATGGAAAGACGCCATCCCTAGCACGTAAGAGTGCAAGGTGACACAGCGAGTGCAGATGGAGAAGCTGCAACAATTCTCCCGAAGATCTAGCTAAGATAGTGCCCCTGTAACTTTCTGGATAACACTCCTTAGAGCTAATGGAGGATGCATTCTTCACTTTATCTCCTATGCATTTCCAGCAGGCAGCTTTGGGAGATTCTTGATATTCCTGCAGAAGGTGCCTAATCTATAGGACAATAAATACACATTAGCTTCCCCTTCTGAGTTGTCACAAGTTCTGAGATTTACATAACTTTTGTAATGCGTGAAGTCTTAGGCCTTGTAAACTTGCTTTACTCTGGGCAAATGTGATTGCCAATCTGCTAGGCCTTAGGGCATCAGGAAGTCTGGGCAGAAAACTCTGAGGAAGGGGGTTAGGGGGAGACATTGTCCTGAGTATATAATGGTTAATGCAGGTTGTGCTTTGGAAGTCTGTGTTTTTGAAAAGACAAAGCTGGTAAAGTTAGTCTTTACATAAATTGTGTATTTTTCCAGAATATAGCTTTTATTTCTCATCATTGTATCAAGGTTTAGGAGCAAGATAAAAATGGATTTCTTGTTCTCAGTGTGTCCTTTCAAACATTATTATGAGAGTGTTTTGAGTTACTCAAAGCTTTAGCAGGAAAACCACTTGGAAAAGATTCACCCTAGTGTCCTTTCCCACTATGATAAGGCTCTTGCTCATTCTTTTCATCAAAGAAGGCAATTTTGGGAGGGTTTTGAAGAAAAATCATTAGACATCCACCTTGTATTTCTAATTTGTCTCCTTCTAACTTCTTTTTGTTCCCTGATCTTAAAAAATTATTTAAAGAGCACTCATTTTTCTTCCGTTTATAATATCAGAAAGCCTGCATTGACATGGTTAGAGTCCCAGGAACCTCAGCTTGTTAGGGATGGATTAATAACTAAGGGTGATTAATCCA
>NW_007126099.1:0-529 GCF_000164805.1 Carlito syrichta
CAAGCTGGCTAGGCAGCTACCTTAACTAGCCAGCTACACTGCCAGAAAGCTGGCTAACCAACTGACTTAACTTACTGACTTAACTAGCTAGCCAGCTGCCTTATCTAGTTGACTTAACTAGCTAGCTACCTAGCTAGCCAGCTGACTTAACTAGATGACTTAACTATCTAACTACCTAGCTGGAAAGCTGGCTGGCCAGATGACTTAACTAGCTGACTTAATCTGTTAGCCAGCTGCCTGGCCAGCTGGCTTAACTAGCTAGCCAGCTGGATGGCCAGCTGTATTAACTAGCTGTCTTAACCAGCTAGTGAGCTGGCTAGCCAGCTGACTTAACTAGCTAGCTACCTAGCTAGCCAGCTGAAAAAGCCAACTGAATTAAATAGCTTACTTAACTAGCTATCCCCACTTTGCTAGCCAGTTTGACTTAAACTAACTTTGCTACCCTAGATAGTCCTGCTGGGCTAGCAGCTGACTTAAACTAGTTTGAAAACCATCCTAGCCCAGCCTCGCTAGCCAGCTGACTAAACTA
>NW_007126100.1:0-639 GCF_000164805.1 Carlito syrichta
ATGTCACCCACTAGGAAGAGTCCTACAGAGTGCAGGGAGAGCCACTGCCACAGGAGCACAAAGCTAAACCTCCTCCAGACCAAAGGGCCTGGAGAAGTGAGCTGCAAACAAGTTGACAGCTGGCCACACCAACGAGTCCTCCCTTGGCCCCAGCACAGTCCCAAGCCTGGAGTTGAAACAGTTGAAGGACGAGTCCCTAGAGATCCCTCTTTTCTCTCCCCATATCTGGGCAAACTGAAAATTCATACTACCAGAAACAGTGCTTGGAGAGGCACTTTCCCCTCCTCACCATTTCCCCAAGTCTGTGTGGCGATTTTTCCACTATCTGCCTTCATGTTGTTACTAATTCTCAAATCTAAGAGATGGACTGAGTTATTTTTAAATGGGTAGACTGAAAAGGCACCAAAAGCATTCTCACAGTCCAACACGTTCATCCCCAGAGCACTCTTATTTGGCCGGCCAGGAGAAACTCTGGCTCTGCAAAAGTCAAGCCGAAAGCAAATTTCATCCCTTTCCTTGTACCAAAAAGAAAAACAGCAAAAATGGTTTTACAAGAAGTCCAAGACTCTTTAACATGAATTTAAACTTCTTTCTGAAAGCTAAGGATATTCCTTCTCAAAGCTTTGTGTTTTCAGGATA
>NW_007126101.1:0-537 GCF_000164805.1 Carlito syrichta
TTCGGTGGCTGGGAGCATGCCACTACACTCCAGTTGGGTGATAGAGTGAGACTCCAACTAAAACTAGCAAACACACAAAAAACACACAAGCCTGAGTTTAACAGCTGTGTATCAGCCATCTCTATCCCACAGATCAGGAAGCTGAGGGTCACGGGTTGAAGGGTCCAGTCGCTTGCCCATGGTCACACCGGGGTGAGTCCATGGGGGATCTGGCAAGGCAGGAGTTAACCCTGTGTGTCTGACATTCAAGTCCCCAGCCCCTCCATGCAGTCTGCTCCCAATGCAGTCCCCAGTTCAGTGATTCTCCATCTCCTCTCCCCTACCCTCTCCTCTCTCATAAATAAAAGATGGTGGGGTAAAATTTCAGGTGAATAAAAAGCTCATCTGTGTCAGGAAGAGCCACTGTGGGCTGAGGAGGCTGATGTGGAGAGAGGCACTTGGTACCCAGGCTCAGGTGGCGACAGGGGTGGCAGGGCCACTTGGAGCTCCCAGAGGACAGGGGACCACTTGCAGCTTCAGTACACAAGGGGTGTGGGA
>NW_007126102.1:0-547 GCF_000164805.1 Carlito syrichta
ATCTCCACAGCCATGGGTAGCCAGCATGCTTCTTTCACCGGAGAATGCTGAAAAGTTTTCTCTTTTAACACGGGCGTCTCAACGGAATACAATGGCTCTGCGGGTTCATTTGCCAACGAGGCCCGAGAGCCATTGTTTGCTTTCCGGAAAACAACAGTCTTCCATGGGAGACATTCCTCCAACCGGCACGTCACTGAATGGGGGGGCAACAAGTATTATAGTGGCTTGGTCTTTGGCGTGACGCCTGATTCTCCCTGTTTTTCAACGTGAATAAACCTACGTTGAATGCAACGGCCTACCAGAGCTGGATGCAACGTTTCCTGTATACAAAGTGCACAACTCCATGGTGCCACACTGAACGACATGACCGGTTCGCTGTCATCATTGGGAAACCATGATTTGTTCATCTACTGAATTCTAAAGTGTTTTTGATTTGACCTGTCCGTCTCCTATCCAAAGCCATTGCTCTTCCGTTGGCATTTACGAGGAAGAGCTGACACGCTTGGCTTGCTGGCTGTGAGTGTGCATCAGCTTGGGAAATGCTGTG
>NW_007126103.1:0-566 GCF_000164805.1 Carlito syrichta
GGAGTGCAGCTGCAGGCTCACAGCCACCGCAACCTCAGACTGCCAAGCAGAGACGAGCCTTCCACCTCACCCTTCCAAGTAGCTGGAACTACAGATACACGCAACCATGCCTGGCTAGTTGTTTTGATACATTGTAGAGATGAGGTCTCTACCAGTTGCCAGGCTGGTCTCAAATCTCCAGGTTTAGAAAATCACTAATGTGATTAACACTGTTCAGTATCTACATAAAATTGATTCTGCACATAGTTAAATACACAAAAGAAGACAATGACAGTACAATCACCAATAATTAAACCAAAGGTGTAATTTTTGAAATCACGTAATATGACAGGAAAAATCCTAGCTCTCTTACAGTCTAACTTAAAACAGTCTAGTCTTTTTCTATTTGAGATCCAAATAAATTTCCTTTTTTCTATCTAAACATAATTTGAGTCTATGACGTAAATCTGAATTCAAATGATATGCTTTGTCAAGCGTTTCCAAAAAATTTTCAGCTCTGCTTCAGAGATAAACCCTCTTGTTGTGTGTGTGAGTGTATATGTGTGTGTGTGTATTTTTATATTTTT
>NW_007126104.1:0-787 GCF_000164805.1 Carlito syrichta
AGTTTTGATATTTAGTGAATAGAATTTAGGGTAATTTCTGTATAACCCCCAACTGCCTAATAGTCTTTATAACAAGGAAATGGAAGCACAATGAGAATCCTGAACTGAAACAAAGTTACACATGAGAGTGATTAAAATGAATCTGTTTGTTTTTGATTCAATAGGAATCCAAAATAAAGTTGATCTGATTAACAAGGATCAGTAGAAAAGTTAGTGAAGATTCTCTTTCTTTGAAACTGATAAAGGCAAGGAAATAACCCTTGCAAACAATGGAGGCCTTTAATTCACAGGCTCCAACACTGAAAGTCATTGCGAAGTGGAGTTTTGGGGGTTTCAGGTTTTAATTTGAGCTGTACAAGCAGGTGCAGTGATGGAGGAAGAACTTCTATGATTATACTGTTGCCACTCCTGGCAAATGAAATTCACCATTAATCCTACTTTATGCATTTTATCATAGAGACTCTGTCAGTGCTGACCTGTTTACTGGCATTCACTCCCTAGGTACTTCTCTTACCTTGGGACTTGGGATCCTGAGAGGGAGAAAAGAAAACAAGCAAAGGCAAGTTCAGCGTCAGATCTGATAAACAAAAATCCAGCAAAAGAAATTCCAGCCGTGAAACAATGTGGCCAGGAACATTCTAGGAGCAAGTAGGGGTGGAAAATGCCTCTTTCAAAAGCAAAAGGCTCTGACTTCATCCCTGGTGGCCACCCAGGTGACCTGGCCCTCAGAGCAGTGTCCCTGCCCCCACCCAGTCCAGCCTCTACAGTGCACCCTGAAGGTTGCTCC
>NW_007126105.1:0-761 GCF_000164805.1 Carlito syrichta
CGCTTCAAGTGCTTGTGTACAGTGCTCTGACAAATACCGTAGACATGGTGGATTTCATTACCAAGAAGTGAAGCAAACCATGTGGTCACACCTATTCATAAACTTCTCCAGGGATAAGTGACCATTCAACAATCCACTAACCAAGGTAGTCTTTTTTATTTTGTAATGCAGTATTTATTGAGAGGACAGAGAAGCACCCAAACTGGACGGGGACACTAGCGGTTGCCCACGTGGTACTCTTATTATTATGGTAACCGTATCCTGTTGGAGCTTGGTTATAGCACAACCACATACTATTTTAGCCTTTCTTTAGTTTAGACACTTTGGATGTTTTCAGTATTACATAACAGCCTTTGAGCCTTTTTCTTAACAGGATTTGAACATCGCTTTAGCTAAGATCATCACCAATTTTGCAGAATTTTCAATTATCTAGATTTTTATACTAATAAGGAGCCCAAATACTTAGTACTTTGTAAATCTCCATGTTATTTTGGTTTATGTATATTGGGCCCCATATTCTCTTTCTTCTGTGTGCCTGATTTTAAATGCCTGATGATTAAAAGTATCTGATTAATTGGATACTTTGTTGCAGAATACAGCATTATGTCTTAGGTAGAGAAAATACAATGGAATTCAATGGAAATACTCTTTTAACAATATAAATGGGTTGAAATATAAAGGGAATGTGACTTTATATTTCCTTCAAATATATAAGGGAAACTTTTCTCTAAAGATTGCACATCTGTAACATTTAATCAAAA
>NW_007126106.1:0-422 GCF_000164805.1 Carlito syrichta
CCCGCCATCTTTGAACTCCCAACAATTTGAGAATCATGCCCTCCTTTTCCCTTTGCTGGCCCCTGGGAGGAGCGAGTAGTTTCACTCTGGGAAAAGAGATGGGCAGAGTGGTGGGCATTTCAGCAGAGACATGCCCCTGCACCATGCTCTCCCCTGGGTGAGGACTTGATGGGTGACTCTGACTGCACTCTCCAGGGTCCCAGGTCGATGTAAGGGAGCAGACCTTGGAGTGAGGCCCTGAGAAGGGTGTGGAGGCTGAGTGCGGGGGCTCACTCCAATTATCATGGTGCTCTGGGAGGCCGAGGTGAAAGGATGGCCTGAGACCCCATGTTGTATACCTGCCCAGGAACTTTGGTGAGAGCTCCTCTCTACAAGAAGCCAAAAGAATTGCCGAATGGGGTGATGCATGACTGTCGTTATGA
>NW_007126107.1:0-816 GCF_000164805.1 Carlito syrichta
CACAACTGGCTAGCTAGTTAAGTCAGCTGGCTAGCTAGCTGGCTAGCTATTTAGCAAGCTAGTTAAGTCAGCTGACTAGCAATCAGGCAAGCTATATGTCAGCTATTAAGTCAGGTGGCTAGCCAGATGACTAGCTAGCCAATGAGATAGTTAACTCAGTTGGCTAGTCAGATTGCCAGCTAAATAAGTCAGCTAGTTAACAGCTGGCTAGCCACCTAGCTAGCTAGGTAGAGACCTAGTTATGTCGGCTGGCTAGCCAGCTGGCTCACTAGTTAGTCATATAATTGAGTAAGCTGGCTAGCGAGATGGCTAGCTGATTAAATCAACTAGTACAGCCAGTTGGCTAGCCAGCTGGCTATCAAGGTAGCAAGCTAGTTAAGTCAGCTGGCTAGCAAGCGGGATAGCTAGTTAAGTCAGCTAGTTAATTCAGTTGGCTTCCCAGCTGGCTAGCTAGCTAGCTAGCTAGTTAAGTCAGCTGACTAGCCAGCTAGCTAGCTGGTAAAGACAGCTATTTAATTCAGATGTCCATCCAGCTGGCTAGCTGGTTAAGTCAGCTAGTTATGTCAGCTGGTGAGACAGCTGGCTTGCTAGGTAGCTAGCTAGTTAAGTCAGCTAGTTAAGTCAACTGGCTAGCTAGTTAAGTCAGTTAGTTAAGTCAGCTGGCTAGCCAGCTGGCTACCTAGTTAAGTAACTTATTTAAGTCAGTGCACTGGCCCGTAAGTTAGCTAGGTAGGTAGGGAGTTAACTCAGCTGGCAAGCCAGCGTGTTATGTAGGTAGGTAGCTAGTTAAGTCAGCTGGCTAGCCATCAGACAATC
>NW_007126108.1:0-501 GCF_000164805.1 Carlito syrichta
CCTCCATTCTGGGCAACAGAGTGAGACTCCAGCTCAAAAAAAAAAAAAAAAAGGGGTTCATGGTAGGAAGTTTTCTTTCTCCAGGTCAGTTGGGATAGGATACAACCCCAGCACATGAAGCTCCAGTTAAACAATGAGTCCTTCCAGCAGGTCTTGTTAAAGAGAACAGCATGCTCTGGCATGTTTCAATTAAAAAATTCCCTGCTGGAAGAATGGGGAGATTTTTCTCTCTCTTTTTTTGCCATGAGACACTGGTGCAGCTCTGGAATCTCAAACTGACAAAAATGTGGGACCCCATGACTGGTGTCCAGGGATTTTCCCTCTCAAGTTTTCCATGCTGTGCCTGCAGCAGTTCATCAGAGTTCAGGTTTTCCTACCTTAGTGCTGGCTCCTGTGGAGGTTTCAATCCTTGGGTTTCTGCTTCAGAAAGCTGTGATATCTGCATTCTCCAGTCTGTCTCTTCAATTTCTGGAGCAGTGGTTTTCCCTGCACTCTCAACTC
>NW_007126109.1:0-817 GCF_000164805.1 Carlito syrichta
CAGGTTAAGTTTTGTTAACACTTGGTGAATAGTCAATTCCAAAATAACATGCTTTACCAAGCACCAGGCACAGGTCATTGTTATATTCTTTCTTCTACATTTGTCTTAGTAAATTCAGCCACGCTTTTTCATATGGTTCACTCATTTTCTCAACAAATGTTTGTATCAAGGGAGACAGAATAGGTGAATCAATTTTACATATTTTAGAGTTATCAAAATATTTTCAATATAAGGTGATGCCTCATTAAAAAGTGTACAAGTAAAATTATGTTAAAATTTTAAACATAAATAACTCTTTGCTAGGAGAAAAATAGTTTTTACTAAAGGGAGGTCCTTACAGGTGACATTTGAAGAATGGATAGGATTTGAACATCCACATGTGCATAAATGGAGAAAGTTTTTCCAGTCACAAATGCAGTAAAGTTCAGTTCAAGAAATAAAAACTTGGAAAATAATAGATAGATGACATCTACCAAGCACCCATAGCCTTCAGTTGAATTTATATCAGATCACACCGCATTTCAAAAATTCTTTCTTTAGATGTGGAGAGAGAAATAATAACACAGAACACAGGCCACAGTCAAAAGTGCCTCTACATGCTCTCTTTTCTCTGTCCCCAGTCCAATTACACAGCAATAAGTCTTTCTCCAGAGTTCAATTCACCTGTAATGAGCCTTCTCTGCACTCCTTGATTGCTTTGTTTTCATTCCTACTAATTCTGAATCCAACAATTCAAACCCCTCTTCAATTCTAGCAGATTTTTAACTTCTTGTAGTGTTACTGTTTAAAATCTTGCACATATGTAAAAACTTGATAA
>NW_007126110.1:0-325 GCF_000164805.1 Carlito syrichta
CAGTGGCTGCTCCCGGCCACCGCAGCCTCGACCTGCTGGGCTCCGGCGATCCTTCCGTCTCGGCCTTCCGAGTACCCGGAATTACAGGCGTGCGCTACCACGCCTGGCTGATTTTTTTATTTATTGTAGAGATGAAGTCTCGCTGCCCAGGCGGGTCTCAAACCCGCGGGCTCAGTCAATCCACTCACCTCAGCCTCCCAAAAGCGCAGGATTACAGGCTGAACCACCAAGCCCGGCTCAAAACAGTTTTTAAACTCATCAATTTTGATGCTTTTAGTGTTTCTGCTGCTTTTTGTTTCACCTCTTTCAAATTGTCAAAATGTTT
>NW_007126111.1:0-329 GCF_000164805.1 Carlito syrichta
CTCTTCCAAAGAGGTTGCACTAGCTTGCATTTCCACCAGCAGTGTAGAAGGCTTTCTTTTTCTCCACATCCTTGCCAGCATCTGTTGTTGTTTGTCATGTTAATGTGGCCTTTCTTACTGAGCTTAGGTTTGGTTTTGATTTGCATTTCTCTGATGATGCCTGAGCCTGAGTCCTTTTTCAAGTGTCTGTTGGCTGCCCTTATGTCTTTTTTTTCAGAAGTGTCCGATTATGTCTTTTGCCCACTTTTAAAAGAGACTTTTATTTGTTTGTTTGTTTTCCTTTCGGGCATTTGAGTTACTTGTGGATCCTAGATGTTAGGCCTTTGTCA
>NW_007126112.1:0-464 GCF_000164805.1 Carlito syrichta
CTGGGCGTGGTAGCACGCACCTGTAATTCTGGCTACTCAGAAGGCTGAGGTGGAAGGATCGCCGGAGCCCAGCAGGTTGAGGCTGCGGTGGCTGGGAGCGGCCACTGCACTCCAGTCTGGCGACAGAGTAAGACAACAGAGTGAGACAACAGAGTGAGACTCCAACTCAAAAAAAAAAAAAAAAAAAAACTGTTCGCTATGGTCTCTTAGCTCTGGGGTGCTCTGGTCTGTTTCTGTGGAGTTTTTTCCTCCACTATTTTTTCTTCGCGAGTTTCAGTTTGTCAATTTCTATTGCCTTATGTTTTACATTCACTAATTCTTTCCCTAGTTGTGTTGAAGTCTTTCTGAAAAAAACTGTCAAAAATTTTTTTTAGTCTTTTACTGAACTTTATATTTCTAGCACTTTCATTTATTCTTTCTTATAGTTTCCATCACTTTCATAAAATTCTCAAACTATTCATATG
>NW_007126113.1:0-767 GCF_000164805.1 Carlito syrichta
CATCTGCACACATATGTTTATTGCAGCATTATTCACAATAACAAAAACATGGGACCAACCAACCATGCTGCCCATGGAAAGAGGACTGGATAAAAAAATGTGGTGCATTTACAAGATGGAATATTATTCATCCATAAAGAAGGAGTAAATTATGAACCTCTCAGCAGCATGGATGGACTTAGTCTGTAATACTGAGTCATCTCTCATAGAAATAAAAACCAAATATCACATGTTCTCACTCATAAGGAGGCCTTGAACAACAATCATAATATTATAAAAAATAGATTGGCACTAGTAGGAAACACCAGGGGAGGAGGGTGGGCAGGATTACAGCAGTGGGAAACTGCCAGAGAAAGGGGGTCACACCTCATCAAGAGTACCTTATATGAGCATTTGTATAACTAACCCTGAATTGTACCTCACATATTCAAAATAAAAAATAAAATCTATACAAGTGGACACACAATTTAAAGCCATGATATCCAAGCGCCAACTGTTAGCCACAATGTAAGGAAAGAAGAAAATTTAAAATGATCAGAGCAGGGATAAATAGAAGACCAGGAAAACAAATAGAAAGGGTCAAAAAACGAAGAGATGGATTTTTGTTTGAAAAGCTAAACAACCCGGGCTTGGTGGCTCAGCCTGTAATCCCGCGCCTTTGGGAGGCTGAGGTGAGTGGATTGCCTGAGCCCGTGGGTCTGAGACCCGCCTGGGCAGTGAGACCTCATCTCTACAGTAAATCAAAAAATCAGCTGGGGCGTGGTGGG
>NW_007126114.1:0-691 GCF_000164805.1 Carlito syrichta
CAATAATAGTAATAAGTAAGGCTTGGAATATTTGTTTTCGATTACCTTCTATGAGGCTGTGATGGGCTCAAGTAATTGAGATGCCTGAAGCTAATAGCATGGATGTGTTAAGTAGGAGGACTTCTACTACATATTTTGCTGTATCTCGGTGCTCTGGCCTGTCCCCTCTTCCTTCTCCTTCCCCCTGCTGTTCTCAGTCAGGCCCTCACCATCTATTGACTCACCTATTGCTCTAGACTTCTGACTTGTCTTCTGATTTTCACTCTTGCCTTCCTGAATCTATTCTCTATGTAACCTACAGAGAAATGTACAATTCAGATAGGCCCATACCATTCTGTTTGTAGCTCCCCAGGTATCTATTTCACTCCTGTCCCTCTGAGCCCTTCCTTATCTCAGGTTTTTCTTCTCTGTCTCCTGCCCCTGGCTTCCCTACTCCCTCTAGGCTGCTTCTTTCCTCAGTACTTTGCTTATGTGACCCCTGTGCCAAAAATATCCACCCAGGCCTGTTCTTTGTCTCCTTTCCCTCCAGGCTAGCTCTTGGCTTATTCTGTCAGACTCACAAATAACAGCTTCCTCTAAATATTTGAAAAACTGCTCCAACAGATGAATTAGCTGCCCCTCCCTAATGTTTCCTTTCACACCCAATGGATTGCTTTTAAGCACCCATTTATGTGTCTGTCTCCACACTGGA
>NW_007126115.1:0-670 GCF_000164805.1 Carlito syrichta
CATAGGCAAGAAACCTAAATGAACCTCATCAAAGAAGTAGCAAAATTGGAAATAAGCATATAAAGTATATTCAACACATATAACTAAGGTATTGAACATTAAAACAACAATGAGAAATCATTTCTAGAAAATGGTCAAAATCTGAAACACTGTCAACACCAAATGTTGAGGAGGATGTGGGGCCATAGAAACTCTCACTCTGCTGCTGGGACTGAAAATGGTACAGTCACTTGGAAGACAGTCTAGCAATTTCTTACAAAACTAACATACTCTTGCCATATGATCCAGCAACTTCATTCCCTGATATTTGCTTACATAAGCTGAAAGCTTATGGCCACACAAAAACCTGCACATGGGTGTGTATGGAAGATTCATTCATAATTACTAAAACTTGGGAGTAATAACAGTGTCCTTCAGTAGTTCAACATATGAACAAACTGTCGTACATCCAGGCAATGGAATATTATTTGGAGCTTGAAAAGAAATAAACTATCAATCTGTGAAAAGACATGGGGAAGCTTAAATGCATATTACTGTGAAAGAAGCCAGTCAGAAAAAGACTACATACTGTAGCCTTTATGTGACATATTGTCATACTTGGTATGACATTTTTGGAAAAGGCAGAACTATAGAGACAGTGACTCCCTGAGATTGGGGGTAGGGAGAGATG
>NW_007126116.1:0-591 GCF_000164805.1 Carlito syrichta
GAACTCACATCAGAATGAAAGAGATGTAGTGATGGGCTCAAGCTCCCAAAGTGCACTGGTTTTACCATGTGCCACATCATCCTGAAGCAGCTGGCTTGATAAAATGGTGAAGTGGCCTTTGGAAGGCTCAGTTACAGCACCAAGCAGGGTGGTGATACCTTACAGGCCTGGGGCAAGGTTCTCCAGAAGGCTTTATCTTCTTGGAATCAGTGTTCAGCATGGTATTCTTTCTCCAATAGTCCAGAATCAAGAGGTGGAAATGAGAGTGACACCACTCATCATTACCCCTCGCACCCCACTAGCAAAATGTTTGCTTCTTTTCTGCCTAACTTTATTCTCTTCTGGTATAGAAGTATTAATTCTAAACGGACTGTTCCCATTAAACCAGAGGTTAAGACTACCATGTGGCCATTTGGGGTTTCTTATGCCTCTGAGTGAAGAGTTCAAGAAGGGAGTTATGGAATCAGCTGGAGTGATTGATCCAGACAAGGGAACCCGGGCTACTACACAGAAAGCAAGAAAGAGTACATCTGCCAGGCTCGGTGGCTCAGTGTGTAATCCCATGCTTGGGAGGTTGAGGTGAGTGGACTG
>NW_007126117.1:0-581 GCF_000164805.1 Carlito syrichta
ATCATGTCCTTTGCAGAAACATGAATGAAACTGGAGACCATAATTCTAGCAAGTAAGACTAGAAACCAATCTCATGCCTCTTTCAGTTTTTGGTCTTCAATTCTGTCCTATTACTGAAAGATTATTTACTGAGTGCTATAATGTTCCACATTTTCTTGCTCATAAACTGGTCCTAAACATTGGGCACACAAACACAAACAACACCAGGCACTGCTAAAGGAGAGAGGGATTGTGGGGAGAAATGGGTACCCACCACCGATTGGGTACCATGTCTACTACTAGGGGGAAGGAAGTCTTGCTTGAAGTCCAAACCATACCTGTATACAACTTAATTACATGGTAATCCTCACATGTACCCCACATTTAAAAAATAAAATACAGTCGGGCTCGGTGGCTCAGACAGTAATCCCACACATTGGGAGGCTGAGGTGAGTGGATTGCCTGAGCCCGCGGGTTCGAGACCCGGCTGGGCAACTTGGCGAGACCTCATCTCTACAATAAATCAAAAAATTAGCTGGGCGTGGTAGCGCTTTGCCTGTAGTTCCAGTTACTTGGAAGGCTGAGGTGGAAGGATTGCTGGA
>NW_007126118.1:0-639 GCF_000164805.1 Carlito syrichta
ATACTTCATGTTTTTGTCAGTGCAAATGGAAAGGTCTCCATATAGATATTAGAAAGAACATTTAGATGAATATTACCTCAGTAGCATCAGTATTTGGGCTATACTAGACTTGTAGTAATGCCTGCTCTGAGGACAAGAGGTAGAGAAGTCAACCTCTAGAGTGCCAATTTTGTTCTAAGAAACATGAAAATTCAATTATATATCTAAAGAAAGTCCAAAATTCCTCAAAATAAATCCTACAATTAAATTAAATCTAACATCTAGTCAAAAATCGCCTGACTTTCAAAAAATCAGACACATATGATCTATAGAGAGGAGAAAAATCAATAAACAGCTTTAGAAATTATAGAGAAAAATTGGAACTAGTAGATAATGCTAGCAGACAATTTTCTTTCTCATTGGTCTCTTATGCTTTCACATATCTTGTGAGCAAGACACACTGGTTTTTGTTATGTTTTCAAGAATGTTTCTACAGAGAACAGCTTTGGTGATACAGACTTTTCCTCCATAAGTAGCAAATAATAAGTCTGTTTACAGCTTTAAAATAAAGAGACAGTGTCTCCCTCCAGAGCAAAATGCAGAAATCCTGAATGTCTGGTAAATTTTTAAAAATGTCTCACGCTAGGGAGAGCAGATGGG
>NW_007126119.1:0-597 GCF_000164805.1 Carlito syrichta
TCCTTGCCTTATTATTTCTATCTGATACTGCTTGCGTTATTATTGCCGTCTGATACTACTTGCCTTATTAGTGCCGTCTGATACTACTTGCCATATTAGTGCCGTCTGATACTACATGCCTTCTTAGTGCCGGCTGATACTACTTGGCTTTTTAGTCTCGTATGATACTACTTGCCTTCCTCGTGTGGTCTGATATTCCTTGCCGTCTTAGTGTCATCTGATATTCCTTGCCTTCTTAGTGTCGTCTGATACTACTTGCCTTCTTAGTGTCGTCTGATACTACTTGCCTTCTTAGTGTCGTCTTATACTACTTGCGTTGTGAATGCTGTCTGATACTACTTGCATTGTTTGTGCCGTCTGATACTACTTTCCTTATTACTGCCGTCTGATACTACTTGCCTTGCTAGTGCCGTCTGATACTCCTTGACTTAATCGTGCCATCTCATACTCCTTGCCTTATTATTGTCGTCTGATACTCCTTGACTTAAGAGTGCCGTCTGATATCCTTGCCTTATTAGTGCCGTCTGATACTCCCTGCCTTATAGTGTGTCTAATTCATCTTTCCTTATTAGTGCCGTCTGATACTCCTTGCCTTAT
>NW_007126120.1:0-338 GCF_000164805.1 Carlito syrichta
AGTTGCTGGCTACCAGGAAATAGCAAAGAGGCAGCCACGCTCTCCAACAGTTTGGTGTTTGAAAGACTGAATGAAAAGACTCGCGGGAGAGATATGGGCATGGCAGTGTGTGCTGGGAAAAGGCCAGTGGGACAAAAGACCAGGGTACACAGTCAAAATCTCTGGGTCCAGATGAGGCCAGACAATATCTTCAGCCATAGTGATCTGGTTAGATCTACTGAGGCTTGCTTTTTTTTTTTTTTTTTTGAGTTGGAGTCTCACTCTGTGGCCCATATTGGAGTGCAGTGGCCGTTCCTGGCCACCGCAGCCTCGACCTGCTGGGCTCCGGCGATCCTTCC
>NW_007126121.1:0-419 GCF_000164805.1 Carlito syrichta
GATTATGCTGTATTCTTTTGCTACAGATGCACTTTGTTGGTATATTCAACCCAGAAATCCTCTTTATGTTCTGAAAAAGCAAGTCTGACACACATTTTTCTGGACATGTGGATCTCTCAGTCTTTGTTTCTGTTTTTTATTTCTCAAAAGTACATGGGTATGGGGACACATTTAGTTTTTAGTTTTATTCTATGATTGGAAAAGCAACAGTATGGATGGAATAATACTTGGTAGGTGGCACTCAGCCAAAGTAGGAGGAGTTACAGAGAGGGGTGGGTAGTGTGGTCAATGGCAAACTCATGTGAAAATGAAGAAAAGACCTGCCCCTGCTGCAGCAGGTAATGGTCCCCTAATACCACTTGATTTGGGGCCTCTGAGAATAGAGCTCACATAGGAACGTGTTTTCTGAAGGTTTTGCA
>NW_007126122.1:0-726 GCF_000164805.1 Carlito syrichta
TTTGCAAGTGAAGGACAGAAGACAATATGCTTTCAAAAGTGAAACATAGTATATTTTTAATGATTATAATTTCATTCTTATAAGCAGAAAGCACTTCCTGATAGTTTAGATTACCTTTGTCCATTTTCTTCTTTATGCAACAATAAAAACTAATTTGTGAAACATACTTCAATTCCAAAGATCGCCTGTTAGTAGTTGTAAATAGTCTCAAATCCATGTTACAACACATTCTTTCATTCTATATAAGACAGTGGTTTAGGACACACACAAAGTTGATATTTCTCAAATTACTTGTGATTTTTTTCAGACACCTTGTGCTTTAGTATACTAGGGATGATTTGGAAGATTTAAAGATTGATTTGCTCTATAATACTACAGTCTGAGTATTTTCTTGGCTTTTAAATCTTACCTTGGAGGCTGGAGAATAGACTTTCTTCAAAAATTTTTTCCTTGGATTTTTTTTTGTCCTTGAGGCATATCAAATTCTTGGTTTCTGAAGGAAATAAAGAAATAGCACTTCAAAACATTCTGTAGAAATATTCTAATCTTTCCTCTCTCTTTTGTAAAGAAACATTTCAAAAATTAGCAAACGTTATGTTCTTAGTAGAATTTTATTTTTCTTTATATTATATCGAATATAAAATAAAACTGAAGAGATGCTTTTACCAGTTCATTTAGTAAAACATTTCCTTTATTTATTACCCTAGATACATTTTATATACAGGG
>NW_007126123.1:0-717 GCF_000164805.1 Carlito syrichta
AGAATTTCCTCATATTCTTTTCTCTCTCTATATCCTTTCTTGACTTCTTAGTCTTCTCTCATTTTATTTTTCTTTTAAATATAAAAAGAAAAATTTTCCCGGAGTTTTTCATGGATTGAAAGTCAAAATTAGTGTCCTTGCCTTGGGGCAAGGCCATTTCTGAGGGACTCGGAACAGAGTCAAGGTGTGAAATGAGGCAACGTGGAGAGGGAGTCACCTCAGGGGGCTCTTTAGGGCCCTGCTTCCCTTGCTGGAGTAGGAATCCCATTGTTTAAAGATAACAGAGCCACTTTAGACCAAGCATATACAACTCACAGCCTGCAGGCCTCATGCAACCCAGGACAGCTAGTCGTGCAGCTCCAGAAACTCTTTAAACATTATGTGTTTTTTAGTGTTTATTTTCTTCATGACCCCATGCATAGTTCCATTTTGAAGTTCACAAGGATGGCTTATCTATGGCATCACTTTGGGGCAGCACATACATTTATGAGCAGCTGTTTTCAATCATGAACCCCTCGAGGAGTAAAATTCAAGCAAATATTTCTGAAGAGCATCTTTTGAGAACCAAACAAGAATTACTGCTCCTGGGTGTGAGAGACAATAAGTGACCTGTCTCCACTGTAGCAGGGAGAGCTATTTTCTGAAAGCCTGGGCCAGCAGGCTTATGTCTCTGAGTGGCAGCCTCGGGTTGTCCCATGGGATTATCCAAGCAGAATC
>NW_007126124.1:0-743 GCF_000164805.1 Carlito syrichta
TGTCCCGGTGTGGCTATCTGAGACAACTCTCTCCGCTGTTCAAGAGAGCAGTTCTTCCGGGAAGAGAAGAGAGTGGTTTCTTATCAGAGAGGCCTCGAGCCGGGCTCGGTGGCTCAGCCTGTCATCCCGCGCCTCTGGGAGGCTGAGGTGAGTGGATGGCCTGAGCCCGCGGGCCGGAGCCCCGCCCGGGCGGCGAGACCTCATGTCTACGATAAACCAAAAAATCAGCCGGGCGTGTGAGCGCGCGCCTGTAGTTCCGGCTCCTCGGGAGGCTGAGGCGGAAGGATCGCCGGAGCCCCGCAGCTCGAGGCTGCGGTGGCCGGGAGCGGCCACCGCACTCCGGTCTGGGCGACGGAGTGCGACTCCGACTCCAAAATAATAATAATAATAATAATAATAATAAAAGAGGCCTCGAAGCGTGCTCTCATGGTCTTGGGCGGACGTTCTTCCCTTGGTAACTCGACTCACCGTCTTCTGAGTCCACAGAACCGGGAGACTGAGTAAAAGGTGGTCTGTCCTTGTCGACCCGTGACGTGCAGCTTCTAGGGATCCGTCTCTCACCCGTATCGCGTGAAGCGCACATCGGGAAAAAGGCTTAGTCCGTCGCGTTGCCTTTCTTCCGGTCTGGTCTCTGGGTTCCCTGGGCTCTGCCGAGTTCATGTCTGTCTCCAGCTGGCCAGACCCCGGCCTGCTCTTGGGCTGCTTCAGATGAAAGACCTATCTTCTGCCTGCTCCCTTGAGTG
>NW_007126125.1:0-603 GCF_000164805.1 Carlito syrichta
AGACCCGCCTGGGCAACTAGGCGAGACTTCATCTCTACAATAAATCAAAAAAACTAGCTGGGCATGGTAGCACGTGCCTGTAGTTCCAGCTACTTGGAAGGCTGAGGCGGAAGGATCGCCGGAGCCTAGCAGGTCGAGGCTGCAGTGGCCGGGAGCGGCCACTGCACTCCAGTGTGGGTGACAGAGTGAGACTTCAACTCAAAAAAAAAAAAAAAGAATACAGTGTAACAACGACTGCTTTATCTGTGATTATTGAAAGTTTCCTAAGTTACATTATAAAGATTTCTATAGAACCATTTACCTCTAATAGTCAGCTCTCACATTTGACTAAAGGGTCACTTGTCCTTAAAAATTAGCATTCAATTACTAAATATATTTTTGCCCAAAATAAAACTGAGGAAGCGCCAGGCTCAGTGGCTCAGCCTGTAATCCCTCATCTTGGGAGGCTGAGGTGAGTAAATTGCCTGAGCCCACGGGTTCAAGACCCACCTGGGCAACTTTGGCGAGACCTCATCTCTACAATAAATAAAAAAAACTAGCCGGGCATGGTAGCACGTGCCTGTAGTTCCAGCTACTTGGAAGGCTGAGGCGGAAGGATCGCTG
>NW_007126126.1:0-761 GCF_000164805.1 Carlito syrichta
CAGAGTCTCTGGTGGAAGATGACAGGAGCTTTTCATGGGGACAGCAAGATGGTGTCTGTTCAAGTGGCTGTTTCGAGCTGGTGAAGTCCTGTTCTTTTTATGGTCACAAAGCCTTCTGATGAGGTCTGACAGCGGAAGGGCATATGCCTGGTTCTGTTCTCACCCGGTTGCCTGTGGTGTCTATCGGGTGAGGCAAACAACCGGTCCCTGTTGGCATGAGGTCTTTTAGGAAATAAGATAAAGTCTTTTTCTGAGATGGAGTTACTTGTGTAAAGGGTGCCCCGTACACTCTCCGATATAAAGATCTTTTTCTACATTAAGTTTGAGCTGTAAAAATAAAATGCTATGTTCATTAAAAATTATTGAAATTTAAAATATAGGCACTTTATTTTCTGTCGACCTTCCTATATCTGTCATAATAACTGAAAAGAAAAATATGTGTTTTCTAGGAACTTCCAGTGTCTTCTTGTTTGATTTTGCTCGGCTTGACTTCCACCTCTCCCTGCTCTGACATCCAAGCCTGGGCTCTTTTGTTTCTGCCTGGGAAGGGGAGGCCTTATCTCCCTGAGGAAGCTGGGGGACATGGGTCAACACTTTAAAGTGGTTTCTTCTGGGCTATAGTTACTGAGAGCGCAAGACCTGCCGACAACAGCAGGGTAATGGGGTCAGCATTGAAAAGGGCACTTCAGTTGTGGAATTTCTTCCTACAAAAGCCCCCATGGTGGGCCTGCCTCTAGACTGAGGCATAAAATGACCACCCC
>NW_007126127.1:0-679 GCF_000164805.1 Carlito syrichta
CGCAACAATCTATTGCCTTCAAGAGACTCACCTCACTAGAAAGGACATCCACAGACTCAAAGTAAGAGGATGGGAAACAAACTTCCAGGCGAACGGAATACAAAAGAAAGCAGGAGTAGCCATCTTAATTTCAGACAAAATACCCTTCAAACTATTAAAAATCAAAAAAGATACAGAAGGCCACTACATAATGATAAAAGGCTCAATCCATCAACAAGAAATATCTATTCTAAATATATATGCACCCAACATAGGTGCGCCAACTTTCATAAAGCAGCTTCTTGGAAAACTAAAGAAAGATATTGGCCCTAACACTATCATAACTGGGGACTTCAATACCCCACTCACAACCCTAGACAGATCATCAGGACAAAAAATCAGCAAGGAGATCCGGAACCTCAAGGTAACTTTGGACCAAATGGACTTAATTGATACCTACAGAACACTCCATCCAAAGACCACAGAATACACATTCTACTCATCACCACATGGAACATATTCTAAGATTGACCACATACTCGGCCATAAATCAAGCATAAGCCAATTTAAAAGGACCGAAATTCTACCAAACACCTTCTCGGACCACAGTGGAATAAAAAATAAACATTGACACCAACAAAGTCCCCCCAAAACCCACAAAGACATGGACACTAAACAGCATGATGCTAAACAACTCCTG
>NW_007126128.1:0-475 GCF_000164805.1 Carlito syrichta
TGAGGTAAAGTTTGTTGATAGTTGGACAGGGCAATGGAAGTCTCTGCCTGGAGAATGGCGAGGCAGTTTAAGCAAATCTGTTTTTCTCCACTTGTCTGGGTCCTCTGGCTTGGGGTCTCATGCTGAGTGCCTCAGTCATGGTGGATCCGGAGTTCCAGAGCTCCAAAGTTCCAAAGGGCAGGCAGTGAGTAGCGAGAGTGGCACTGGGCCCCCTACAGAGTACTTCAGCCAGGAATGGGACTGGTGTCTCTGAGGGATGGTTGCCCAGAGCCTCCCTGTGTGACCAGCGGCTTGGTGCCGGTTGCCCGGGCTGGAGACAATGCAGCTGGGGAGGGATCTGGAGGGGACTGGGACCAGAGACTTCCACACATGAGTAGAACAGCAGCAGTGGGGGGGGCCGCAATATCTGGCCCTGCGTGGGACTGAAGTTCCCGGGCCTGGCACCAGCACGGTTTGTGGTGGACTGGGGGCTGGA
>NW_007126129.1:0-514 GCF_000164805.1 Carlito syrichta
TCCATTTTTTTTTTTTTGAGTTGGAGTCTCACTCTGTCACCCAAACTGGAGTGCAGTGGCTGCTCCCGGCCACCGCAGCCTTGACCTGCTGGGCTCCGGAGATCCTTCTGCCTCAGCCTTCCAAGTAGCTGGAACTGCAGGCGCGCGCTACCATGCCCGGCTCATTTTGATTTATTGTAAAGATGAGGTTTCGCCAAGTTGCCTGGGTGGGTCTCGAACCCGCGGGCTCAGGCAATCCACTCACCTCAGCCTCCCAAAGCACGGTATTACAGGCTGAGCCACCGAGCCCGGCTCAAGATACATTTTTTTTTGAGTTGGTGTCTCACTCTGTCACCCAGACTGGAGTGCAGTGGCCGCTCTCAGCCACCGCAGCCTCGACCTGCTGGGTTCTGGCGATCCTTCCGCCTCAGCCTTCCAAGTAGCCGGAATTACAGGCATGTGCTACCACGCCCGGCTGATTTTTTTGACTTATTGTAGAGATGAGGTCTCGCTGCCCAGGCGCGTCTCGAACCCG
>NW_007126130.1:0-321 GCF_000164805.1 Carlito syrichta
CTTCCCACCACTGTCAATCCTTTTCTTACAGTATTACAATAGTTGTTCAAGGTCCACTTATGAGTGAGAACATGTGATACTCAGATCTTTGTTTCTGGGAGAGATCACTCAGTATTATAAACTCTAATTCCATCCAGGTTGCTGTGAAGTTCATGATTTTATTCTTTTTTAGGGCTACATAATATTCCATTGTGTATATGTACCACATTTTTAAAATCCAGTCCTCTTTTGATGGACAGCATGGTTGGTTCCATGATCTTGCTGTTGTGAACAATGCTGCAATAAACATACATGTGCAGGTATGTTTTTTATAGAGTGATT
>NW_007126131.1:0-794 GCF_000164805.1 Carlito syrichta
CGAGTGAGATGGATCTCTTTCTCTGTCATGTGAACTCACAGCAAGAGGACTGCAAAACCTGAAGAGAGCCCTCTCCATTAACTGAAACAGACAGTACCTTGATCTTGGACTTCTCTTCCTAAAGGACTATGAGAAATAAATTTGTGTTATGACAGTCACCTAGTCTGTGGTATATGGGTATGGCAGCCTGAGTCGACAAGATACTCCCCAACCCAACTTTGTCCTTTCTATGTTTGCAGTAATCATTCCCTAAAGCTCTTTGTAAGGTCTTTCTCTCTGTGCTGTCATGGCTTCAAAAGGATTGTCCACAGTAGGAAGATTTGTTCAGCATGAGAGTTTCCACTTGGGCCTTGTTGTTTGTGCTTCTGCTGGTCTCCAGCAGCCACTTGACACCAAATTCCTTCCCTTCATAACTTGCTTTATCAGACAGATGGCCTGCACTCATTCTGTGAACACTAGTAGCTCTGCAAGGCCAGTAAGAGTGTTTGGCTTTCAAAGTAGTCACTTACTGGACCTTCACATTCTTGAAGCCAAATTAATGTCTCAGCCATGGTGTTCTGGTTTTATTTTCCTCCTGGGCCTGTGTATTCCTAAGACATCTCCTCATCATGTACACACATGACTTATTTTTCCTCATCATGGAGACTTGAGTGACCATTCTCACAAATGCCAGCTTAGTGAGGCACTAGCTTTGATTTTAAAATGGCTTAGCAAAGAGCGGCAGATATGTATCTACATTAGAGGACATTTACTTCCTTTCTACCCATTTAACAGGGTATTACTTCCTTTCCCAA
>NW_007126132.1:0-356 GCF_000164805.1 Carlito syrichta
CAGAGGACCCTCATAAGGAAGAACAGGAGATTGCACAAGTGAACAAAAGCAACCCCACCTTCCCTGAAAAACAGAATTAAAGAAGGGGAGGGAAAAGGGGAGAGAGAGAAAAATCTACATAAATGAAGAAAAACCAAAAGAAGAATATGGATTCCTCCCAGACCCCTGGGAGGGCAGACACAGAGAAAACTGACCAGAATACAAACAATGAAGAACCCCCAGAATGATTGGTCCCAAACTACAAACCTAGATATCAAGACATTAATAGAGAGATCAAAAAGAATTGAGGAGAAACAAGAAGAAACTAGGAAGGAGCTGATATCTGAGATAACAGTAATAAAGAATAATGTGAATGA
>NW_007126133.1:0-825 GCF_000164805.1 Carlito syrichta
AACTTCACTGTACCTTGCACCTTGGCCTGAACACAACTGATTGAACACAACAAATTGATGAACTTATCTCCAGTCCACAAGTAGCTTGACCTCTTCATTTCGTTCTGCCCACTGCTCTTTTCTAATATTGTATTTGTGTGTGATCTACAAACTCCAATTCTGATAACAATTGGAGATTTGAAGTTATCAGAAGTTGCATTCTTCAGTAACAACCTCCTGCTTCCCTTTCTGGTCGTGGCCCTTTCTCAGCACTTGCTCTATGACACTTTGGTGACTGACTGTCAGTCTGGTATGGCTCCAGGTCCCTCCTTTCCTGGGCACTGCTCTCAAGAGCAGACTTCACTGGATCAGGCTTATTGCCTAGATCTTACACCCTCTTCTGTGTACTGTGTATCAAAGAGCTCAATGGAGCTCAAGCTGGCACAAGAACAAAGGATGCAACATATTCAAGTTCAAGTGTCTCCATTATTATCTTATAGTATTCTGCAATAGAACTTCAGTAGACGTTTAAATTTCTATGTAGGTTGATTAATCAGTACAGAGGCTCGAATCACTTGACAATGGGAGCTTCGACCCACTGTGGTTTGAAGAAATATGGAGGAACAGCAAGAAAGAAAAATGAGAAAGCACCACTGGATTGGCCTTCTTTTAAATTATGGGAAATAACGTGGAAGATATATTTGAAAGCATTAGAACACTTCACTGAGATAAAAAGACTTCTTTACTTATTTTCACTATACCAACTTTGGATTTTCCCACTGATTTCCTGCCAGTGGTGTCATTAGTCTTTACTTTGCTCTGTGTCTTGTGATCATAGGATGACCT
>NW_007126134.1:0-443 GCF_000164805.1 Carlito syrichta
CTAGTTTACACTCCCACCAGCAGTGTAGAAGTGTTCCCTTTTCACCACACCCTCTCCAGCAGCTGTTATTTTTTGAGTTGTTGATAATTGCCATTCTGACTGGAGTTAGGTGGTATCTCAGTGTGGTTTTGATTTGCATCTCCCTGATGATTAGTGAGGTTGAGCATTTATTCATGTGTTTGTTGGCTTCTCGAATGTCTTCTTTTGTGAAGTGTCTGTTCATATCTTTTGCCAATTTTATAATGGGGTTGTTTGTTTTCTTCTTTTCAATACGTTTCAGTTCCTTGTATATCCAGGATGTTAAGCCTTTGTCACACCTATAGTTGGCAAATACTTTTTCCCAATCTGTAGGCTGTCTTCCTGCTCTCTTGATGGTTTATTTGGCGTTGCACAAGCTTGTCAGTTTAATAACGTCCCATTTGTCTATCTTCTCTCTTACCTCC
>NW_007126135.1:0-833 GCF_000164805.1 Carlito syrichta
ACTCATTCAGACGGGCTATGGGGTCCACACTGGGGCTGTCCAGTGCAGCTTCTTAGGGAGGGCAGACAGAGGGGACAAGGAGGCCGAGGCCTGACATAGAGGGGACTTGGGACCAAGGTCAGACATGGAGGAGACACATGAACTGAGACCAGACATGGAGGGGACATGGAGGCCAAGGCCAGACAGGAAGGGGACATGAGGGCCGAGGTCAGACACAGAGGTGGAGACAGAGGCTGAGGTCAGACACACCCAAGGAGAGCCCCGAAGGGCATCGCTGTTTTATCATATATTCCCCTGTGCTCAGTGTGGATTAAAAACCACAAACCACAGGGGCAGCGTCATTGCCTCTTGCTTGTTCACATCCTCCAGAAATACAAACAAGAGGACTCCCCACGGGTCACACTGACTTTGGCTCATGCCGCTGTTTCCTAAGACTGACTGGATGTCCAGTGCCAGCACACACTGCACTGTGCATCTGAGACCACAGAGAGTTGCCCTCCCTGTGCCCAGAGCCTGCCCACTATCCCCTGCCACCAACAACCCCTACCTAACCTCCCCCGCTGAGACATCACCAAGGTCAGAGTGCCTGGCAGGGTTCTAAGACCAGGAGAGGTCCACACGCAGAGGCTCAGAGCTCTGATACCACCAGGGTCTCACTTTGGAAACAGCAGCCACTCAGCAAGAATGAGCAGATCTGGACCACAAAACGGCAGGCGGCCACAGTGGAGGCATGAGAGGGACCCCCCAGAAGTGTCTCCAGCTCAGTTCCTAGCAGGCAGACAGAGGGCCCCAAGGGACACACTCGAAAGCAGTTACCTCCTAGCCGTTCCGGG
>NW_007126136.1:0-376 GCF_000164805.1 Carlito syrichta
ATAATTCCATTTTGTGGGGGAGGACATTCCCACTCATATTTTTAGAATTTAAGAAGAATTTGATTCATTTTTCTTTAAATGTTTGGTGTTCAGCCACAAATCTATTTTCTCCTGGATTTTTTTCCTCCATGGGAGACATTTAATGATTCATTTAATCTTCTTGGTATTTTTCTGTTCAAACTTTCAAATTATTTATGATTCAGTCTTGATAGCTTATAGATTTTGAGCAATAATTCATTTGTCTAGGTTATCCAATTTGTTGACATATAATTGTTCCTAGTAGTATTCTTTTGTTTCTTTGTTATTAGTTGTAATATTTACTTTTTTATTTCTCCTTTTTATTGCAGTTGTCTCTTTCTTAATTTCTCTTTTTCTT
>NW_007126137.1:0-656 GCF_000164805.1 Carlito syrichta
GGAGACGAAGCATACAACAGACAGGGAATATAAGGCTGTCAAATTACAGACAACATGAACCAGACTATCAAAAGTAAATCTGGAAGAAAGGCATGGACAGGAATAAGGCAAGATAGGGAGAGGAGCTTGCCTTCTAAGGCAAGATAGGGAGAGGAGCTTGATGTAGATTAAAGAGAAAAGAGAACGAAAAATGAGTGTTCATAGTGATGGTCTATGATTTTCTGGGTCATATAGAAGGCAAAGTATTATGTTCAAGTGATGAATTTGATAACTTCAGGAGAATTATGACAGTTCAGACAACAAATGTAGAGAATAAAAGAGAAAGTGTACAATATGGTAAAAGGATTTTAAAGACATTAGGCTCATCTGAGTTTAAATTTTAAAAATTGCAAGGCACTCAATCATCAAGGCAATACATTTTTTTTCCAGTAGTCTAGTCTTCCATGAAATAGAAGCATAGAAAACTATGTACTTTGTACCAGCAAATTTATATTTGAAACTAGCAGAATACAGATTCCTTCTTAGGTTGGATATAAATGTGCAGATCTAATTAGGTATAAAACTCAAATATTTTCTGAAAAGCAAAAGAAACCATCAAGAGAGCAGGAAGACAATCCACAGAATGGGAAACAATATTTGCTAACTGCATATCTGAC
>NW_007126138.1:0-570 GCF_000164805.1 Carlito syrichta
CGCAGGGCTTCCAAGATGGCGGCCATGGGCTGAAGCAGACAGAGTTTCGGTAATTAACGAAACAAAAGAAAACGTTCTACCTGGCTAGGGGCAGGGCAACAAAACTATCATGGTAATTTAGTTTCTAATCTTAGCCCTAGGGGAAACAGCTTTCGGGAACAAGAGCGGACTACCCAGTCTACCAGGAAATAGAAGTTAAAAAATATCTAGAAAGAAATAAAACTTAGAAAGACAGAGAGAAATAATTCTGCTATGCACTTTCCATCAGGTGTATTGAGATTTACTTATAAAAGTTTTACTGCCATATATGCTCACTGGTCACTAATCACACGCCAATATTATAGGTATAACTGATATCCTATGTCAGAGGTGATCTTCCAGATGGGCCTTTACAGGCCTCAGTCATGTAGCTATAGATGTTGGCTCCCAACACAGTGTATATTACTCCAATGGTAACTCTTTTTCCTTTTAATAGAGTATATGGTATAATTCTGCCTCCAAATTGACAACTACAGTATTTCTCACATATATTCTGAATTTTTATTCTGCCTGAGTTGAATCTTGTTGAGA
>NW_007126139.1:0-737 GCF_000164805.1 Carlito syrichta
CTGAGGGGAAGATTCTGATACATTCTGTACCCAAAAGACCCTTCCCCACTGCACAGGACTTCATAAATGCACAGAATGGTCCACCTTGGGTCCAGGGGTCTTTAACACCCCTGGGAGGGTCACACTGGCCAATAAAATGCAAATGACAACCACATAGTGGGAGGTCTTGGGCTAGATTCTAAATTGTTTGCATCCTCAGATTTTACTTCTGAATTTATTTCACCTGATGAAATTTGCTTAAATGAACAACAAAAGCAAAGTGTCCACATCATCAGATCATAAAACTGCAATGCCAATCAATATCTTGGTGTGTTTCAAAAGCAGTTCACAACTAAAAGCAGAATTATTTTTAGACTTCATTATTTTTTGTCTTAATAAAGAATGTTTTCTCCAAATTTTTAATTTTGAGAAAAATTCAAACCTATGAGAAAATTGCCATATGTATATGATATATATATATATACACACACACACACATATATATATCACAATATACATTATCATAATTTCCATCTATAGATAGGCCAGTTGCCTTTCTCTGTCTCTCTGTCAGTTTGTTAATCTCTCTCCCTCTCTCTCTCTCTCTCACACACACACACACACAAACACACACACACACATTTTATCAGAACCACTTAGAAGTGAATTGCCGACACCATAGCCTTACCCTAAATTCCTCCTCAAAGATGTTCCCCTAAATAACTGTGGTGCACCAACATCATACCCAATGATTTTAA
>NW_007126140.1:0-309 GCF_000164805.1 Carlito syrichta
CCCGGACAAGGAGAGCCCGGGCTGCAAGCGGCGGCGCACCCGCACCAACTTCACGGGCTGGCAGCTGGAGGAGCTGGAGAAGGCGTTCAACGAGAGCCACTACCCCGACGTGTTCATGCGCGAGGCGCTGGCGCTGCGCCTGGACCTGGTCGAGTCCCGAGTTCAGGTAGGGCCCGGCGTCCCTCCCGCACCCGCCGCCCGGGCCCGCCTTTGTTCTTGGTGGCGGAGCCCGGGTTTCGGGCCGCCTCGCGCTCGCCCGCGGGGCTAGTGGAGGCTCGGGGTGTGGTGGTCCCGGGGCTCGGCCCCTCG
>NW_007126141.1:0-314 GCF_000164805.1 Carlito syrichta
ATAATTGGACACAAATCAAGCATAAGCAAATTTAAAGGGACTGAAATTCTACCATGCACCTTCTCGGACCACAATGGAATAAAAATAAACATTGACACCAACAAGGTCCCCCCAAACCCACAAAGACATGTAAACTAAACAGCATGATGCTAAACAACTCCTGGGTCAATGATGAAATCAAAACAGAGATCAAAAGATACCTGGAAACAAATGAAAATGAAGAAACATCTTACCAAAATCCCTGGGACACCTTAAAAGCTGTAATAAGAGGGGAATTTATATCCCTACAAACACACATGAGGAAAATGGAATGA
>NW_007126142.1:0-457 GCF_000164805.1 Carlito syrichta
CAACCCTAATTTCAGCAGAAGAATCCAGATCACCAAAATAAAAGCCCAAATCCAGGACATAGAAGACAAAAAGATAATACAAAAAAATCAATGAAACAAAAAGCTGGTTCTTCGAAAGGATAAACAAGATCGATGGTCCCCTAGCTAGATTGACCAAGAAAAAATGAGAAAAAAAACAAATAAGCACAATCAGAAACACAAAAGTTGAAGTCACATCTGACCCTAAAGAAATACAAAAGATCATTAGAGACTACTACATACACTTGTATGGAAACAAACTTGAAAACCTTAAGGAAATGGAGGACTTTCTGACATCACACAACCTACCTAGGTTGGAACAAGAAGAAATTGAGACCCTAAATAGACCAATAACAATCAAGGAAATCAACTATGTAATAAGAAAACTACCTACAAAAAAAAGCACTGGTCCAGATGGCTTTCCAGCAGAATTCTACAA
>NW_007126143.1:0-732 GCF_000164805.1 Carlito syrichta
AAACACTTATCTCTTGTTTAATTTTCAGGAGTGAATGAATGCCTATATTCATATAATAACATAGAGAAATTATATTTAATTAATATTAAATTGACAGAAATATACTATTTCAACCAAAACATAACACACAATGCATGTTTTCCAGCACTTTGCTTCTTTTGGAACATTGTGTAGAAAATCACAACTGCCATATTTTAAAATGCCAGTGTTTGTCAGGAAATTTATCAGGCCTTTTGCATGTATTGTGTTTATAAATTGAATCTTCATAATGACCCACTAAATGAATAACTATTAATCTAGTTTTAGAGATTTAAAAGTCAAGACTCAGCTTGCTTCAGATTATAGATGTCAGAGGATTTGAACTCAAGTTTGCTCTACCCTCTAAATTGTCTGTAGGTATGATTATTCAACCAACATTAAATATACTTAATTTGGCTATAATTGATTTTATGAAACATTTTTGGCTCAGAAGAGCTCATTTGCTTATATTATGGCACGTTGCATGCCTAAGTGAACACTTCTATGACCTACCAGTATAGAAAACAATTAGAAAGGCACAGGATTACTTTGGCAGATACATTCTTAGCGACTGTATTCTGTCCTCTAGTGCACCTGACTTTCTCACCTGTCATTGAAAGCCATCTGTTGGGTCAGTTATCCCTGTGACTAGCACCTATCCTATTGTTCTATAGTTTTATTTTTCCTTTGCTATTCCTCCACCAGGACTTTTGA
>NW_007126144.1:0-529 GCF_000164805.1 Carlito syrichta
GAACAGCCACTGACATTTTCCAGATGAAGTGAAAACGTTGGAGGAGACAGGTCTGATTATAATCTTGACTTCAACAAATTGCTATTCTACATTTTGTCTTGATATTTGTCTTAGCTATCTTTCTTACTTTTGTATTTTTATACAAAAATTAATCAATTATGCAAATGAAATTGCTAATTCATGCATTAAAATTCATACATTAAAACAAGAGAACTCACTTAGATCTGTATGTATATCTATATCTGAAAGAGAGAAATAGAGATAGATGGATAGATAGATACATACATACATAGATGCAGATGTAGATATTTACCTATATATAGCTTATTAGAAACTAGACCAAAACAATTTTTACTTCTTTTATTTCAGCAAAAATTCTTATTTCTCCTAAGTGAAGTAAAATATTGTGTTGGGAGCCATCCTTGGAGGCCCACCTGATTGACAGGGTCTGGGTGGGCCGAAGACCCCGGGCCGCAGGGCAAGCCCAGGAAGTTGAGGGCCTTTCTGTCTTCCACCTTTGCTGTTTGTT
>NW_007126145.1:0-724 GCF_000164805.1 Carlito syrichta
CACACAAAAAAGATGTTTACTAACATACTTTAAATAATAATTTTAAAAATCACGTAGGCATCCTAATTCAGGGTGAAATAATGTATGCAAACATGACCACAGCTATTGAAATGAAAATAGACAAGTTTTAATGTATCCAGACATATGCTGAATCTAGATATCTTTTGTTGTTTAAAGCAAACACTTATGTATTATTTTTTTTGAGTTGGAGTCTCACTCTGTTGCCCAGACTGGAGTGCAGTTGCCACTCCCGGCCACCATAGCCTCGACCTGCTGGGCTCCGGCGATCCTTCGGCCTCAGCCTTCCGAGTAACTGGAACTACAGGTGCACGCTACCATACCCGGATAAATTTTTGATTTATTGTAGAGATGAGGTCTCACCAAGTTGCCCAGGCGGGTCTCAAACCTGCGAGCTCAGGCAATCCACTCACCTCAGCCTCTCAAGGCACGGGATTACAGACTGAGCCACCGAGCCCGGCTCACTTGTGTATTTTTTAATGAATTTTCTTAGTTCTTATCTTCATGATTAAACAGTATACTACAATTTCAACGTTGTCCCAATATTTCTGCTAACTGTGATTTAATTGACCCTCTACCCCAGGTTAAAATGACAGCAGTCATAAGTCTGGATGTTCTGAGACACCTGCACTTTCAAATATTCATTGTTACTGGTCCCTCATCCTTACTCATTTATGAGCACTAAATACCTCCTGCTTCTAGGCTC
>NW_007126146.1:0-461 GCF_000164805.1 Carlito syrichta
GACTGTCCTCCTGCTATGAGGTCCCACTTGTCTGTCTTATTTCTTAAGGTATCAGCCTTTAGGGTTCTGAATAGGAATTGGTTCCCAGTTCCAGTTTCAGGGTGTCTCCTGAATTTTCTATGATTCTTGTAGTTTGAAGTTTTATGTTTAGGTCTTTGATCCATTTAGAGTTAATTTTTGTGTATGGTGATGGGTAGGGGTCCTGTTTCAATCTTCTGCATGTGTTCAGCCAGTTTTCTCAGCACCATTTACTGAATAGGTTCTCCTCTCCCCAGTGGTTGTTCTTGGAGGCTTTGTCAAAGATGAGTTGGTTGAGGAATTGAGGCTTTGATTCTGGAATCTCTGTCCTGTTCCATTGGTCTATGAGCCTGTTCTTGTGCCAGTACCAGGCTGTTTTTATTACTGTAGCCTTAGTGTAAAGTTTTGAAGTCTGGAAGTGTGATACCTCCTGTTTTTTTTTG
>NW_007126147.1:0-713 GCF_000164805.1 Carlito syrichta
CTGTTCTCTGTAGAAACATTCTTGAAAACATAACAAAAACCAGTGTGTCTTGCTCACAAGATATGTGAAAGCATAAGAGACCAATGAGAAAGAAAATTGTCTGCTAGCATTATCTACTAGTTCCAATTTTTCTCTATAATTTCTAAAGCTGTTTATTGATTTTTCTCCTCTCTATAGATCATATGTGTCTGATTTTTTGAAAGTCAGGCGATTTTTGACTAGATGTTAGATTTAATTTAATTGTAGGATTTATTTTGAGGAATTTTGGACTTTCTTTAGATATATAATTGAATTTTCATGTTTCTTAGAAAAAAATTGGCACTCTAGAGGTTGACTTCTCTACCTCTTGTCCTCAGAGCAGGCATTACTACAAGTCTAGGATAGCCCAAATACTGATGCTACTGAGGTAATATTCATCTAAATGTTCTTTCTAATATCTATATGGAGACCTTTCCATTTGCACTGACAAAAACATGAAGTATTCCCTGTTCTGTTTGTACGCAGGGAATATTTTAGACTATTGCTCTCTAATTGTGATTTTCTGGCTTTGAAGAAATTTCTTCTCACATAGGAATAGATTAGAACTCAGTCAAAGGCTCATGGGAACTCTGTGAAGGTTTCTGAATCTCAATTTTTCTATAGCTCCTTCTACAGTATTCTGCTCCACAAATTCTAATTGCCTTCAACTTCCTCTACTCTGATGTATTTTTTCT
>NW_007126148.1:0-526 GCF_000164805.1 Carlito syrichta
CATTGGGAATTGCTGAGTCACATGGTAGGTCAATATCGTCTCCCTTTACAAACCATCACACTGTTTTCCAAAGATGTTGCTCTACTTTTCAGTCCACATGCAGTGTAGAATCATTTATATCTTCCCAAATACTTACCTGCATCTGTTATTACTTGTTTTCTTAATGATGGCCAATCTTACAGGATGTATGTGGTGTTTCAACTGGTTTCATTTTCATTTCTTTGATGATGAGTGTGACTGAGCAATTTTCATATGTCTGCTGGCTGCCTATGTATCAACTTATGAAAAGTGTTTAATCACATATTTTGCACACTTTTCAAAGGGAATGCTTGTCTGATTTTTCTGAGTGCTTGAGTTTCTTGTCGACCCTAGATGTTATGCCTTTTTACTGATATATAGATGGAAAATCGTTTTTCCCATTCTGTGGCTGTATCCCTGTCTCTGATGTTTCTTTTTGTTTGCAAAAATATATTAATTTGATGAGATCCCACTTGTCTAACTTACTTCTTAAGTAATGGGTATTTAA
>NW_007126149.1:0-388 GCF_000164805.1 Carlito syrichta
CAGCGAGTTAAGTCAGCTGGAGAGCCAACTGGCTAGCTGGCTAAGTCAGTAGTTTAGTCAGATGTCTAGCCAGCTGACTAGGTAGCTAGCTAGCTAGATAAATCAGCTTACTAGCAAGCAGGCTAGCTGTTCAATTCACCTAGTTAAGTCAACTGGCTAGCCTGCTGGCTAGTTAGTTAGCTGGCTAGCCAGCTTGCTAACTTAAGTCAGCTAGGTAAGTCAAATGGTTAGACAGCTGGCTAGCCAGCTGACTAGCTGGTTAAGTCAGCTTGTTATGTCAGCTGACAACCGAGCTCCCTAGCTAGTTAAGTCAACTCATTAAGTCAGTTGGCTATTCAGCTGGTTAGCTAGTTAAAAAGCTAATTAATTCAGGTGGGTAGTCATCTGG
>NW_007126150.1:0-422 GCF_000164805.1 Carlito syrichta
ACTGTCAAAAATGTGGGACCCCATGACTGGTCTCCAGGGATTTTCCCTTTCAAGTTTTCCATGCTGTGCCTTCAACAGTTCATCAGAGTTCAGGTTTTCCTACCTTAGTGCTGGCTTCTATGGAGGTTTCAATCTTTGGGTTTCTGCTTCAGAAAGCTGTAATATCTCCATTCTCCAGTCTGTCTCTTCAATTTCTGGAACAGTGGTTTTCCCTGCAATCTCAACTCTCTGAAGGATCTAAGAAGAGTTGCCCATTTTCCACTTGTTCAGCTTTTTACTTATTATTAGGATAGAATATCTACTCCAAGCTCGTTGCATGTGGTGCAGGGAAACTGGAAATCATTCTCATCTTTTAAGCTCAATTCCCCTCCATAGCTGAGAAAATATGAACCATTCTGGGAGGAGGAGGAATGGGCAATGGA
>NW_007126151.1:0-654 GCF_000164805.1 Carlito syrichta
TGTCTTTTGCCCATTTTATAATGGGGTTGTTTGTTTTCTTCTTTTCAGTACGCTTCAGTTCCTTGTAGATCCAGGATGTTAAGCCTTTGTCAGACCTAGAGTTGGCAAAGACTTTTTCCCAGTCTGTAGGCTGTCTCCCTGCTCTCTTGATGGTTTCTTTGGCTTTGCAGAAGCTTGTCAGTTTAATAAGGTCCCATTTGTCTATCTTCTCTCTTAAGTCCTGTGGGTTTCGGGTTTTGTACAGAAATTGGATGCCAGTTCCGATTTCCATGAGAGTATTTCCTTCCTTTTTATGATCCTGCAATCCCCCTACTGGGAATATACCCTGAAGAACACAAATCACTCTATAAAAAAGATACCTGCACACGTATGTTTATCGCAGCATTGTTCACAATAGCAAGAACCTGGAAACAACCATGCTGCCCATCAAAAGAGGACTGGATTAAAAAAATGTGGTACATATACACGATGGAATACTACGCAGCCATAAAAAAGAACAAAATCATGAATTTCGCTGCAACCTGGATGGAACTAGAGTCTATAATACTGAGTGACCTCTCACAAAAACAAAAATCCGAATATCACATGTTCTCACTCATATAATGGACCTTGAACATCCAATGCAATACTATGAGAAAATGACGGATGGTACTG
>NW_007126152.1:0-749 GCF_000164805.1 Carlito syrichta
ATAGCCAGAACAATCCTCAGCAAAAAAAACAAAGCAGGTGGTATCACAATACCAGATTTCAAACTTTACTATAAAGCTACAATCATCAAAACAGCTTGGTATTGGTACAGGAACAGGCATATAGATCAATGGAACAGAATTGAGATTCCAGAAGCAAAACCTCAATTTCTCAACCAACTCATCTTCGACAAAGCTCCCACCACCTACCAATGGGGAGAGGAGAACCTATTCAGTAAATGGTGCTGGGAAAACTGGCTGACCACATGCAGAAGATTGAAACAGGACCCCTATCTATCCCCATGCACAAAGGTTAACTCCAAATGGATCAGAGACCTAAATGTAAAACCTCAAACCATAAGAACCTTAGAAAAGGAAGGAAATACTCTCATGGAAATCGGAACTGGCATCCAATTCCTGTACAAAACCCGAAACCCACGGGACTTAAGAGAGAAGATAGACAAATGGGACCTTATTAAACTGACAAGCTTCTGCAAAGCCAAAGAAACCATCAAGAGAGCAGGGAGACAGCCTACAGACTGGGAAAAAGTATTTGCCAACTCTAGGTCTGACAAAGGCTTAACATCCTGGATCTACAAGGAACTGAAACGTACTGAAAAGAAGAAAACAAACAAACCCCATTATAAAATGGGCAAAAGACATGAACAGACACTTCACAAAAGAAGACATTCGAGCAGCCAACAAACACATGAAGAAATGCTCAACCTCACTAATCATCAGGGGAGATGCAA
>NW_007126153.1:0-613 GCF_000164805.1 Carlito syrichta
CAGTGTAAACAAGAATCAAGGCTTTGAGCTCATCTCATGTTTCAGAGATATTTGGCTTGTGCGTATTATGAATCAGTCATTTCAGGACTCCTGCAACATTCTGGTCCTCTTGAGAGTTGTAATCGGGAATCTGGAAGTACAAGTCCCTTAGGTTCCTCGAGACAATTAAGGCCAGATTACCCCCAAAAAAGTAACAGTTTCCGTATTTGGATATAACTTTGGTCTTAACAAGAACTTGGTAATCCTTAAATTTCCGTTTGTACTTTATTTGTAGGGGGGCCGAGGGCTTTGCAGTTGCCAAATATTTAGTACGAATTATTAAAATGTAACCAGGATCCATGGTTTCCATGTCCCTAGGACACACCTGGGCATCTGCATTTTTGTACACAGAGTTTTGGAATCCATATGGACAGGGGAATTCAGAGCATCTTGCTGAGAACTGAAAGGGAATCCGGTTCTTGGAGTTCTCTATCGCCTAAATCTACAGAGTCTCTTAATAAGGTTTCATCAGCAATCTGGGCTTCCATGTCGCCACATTTTTAGAGTGTCTTTTGAAAAGGGACCAGGAATCTTGGGTTCCAATTCCTCAGGAACTTTATGGGAGTCTTTCTCT
>NW_007126154.1:0-559 GCF_000164805.1 Carlito syrichta
TCGGCCGATTGGTTAGCAGACTTAAGTAGTTGGCCGGCTAGCCAGTTGACCGGTTAGCTTCCTTAACTAGTAGTCCGGTGAGTTAGCTCACAGGTGAGCTGACTTAACTAGTTGGCCGGCGAGTGACCTGACTGGCCAGCTGACTTAACTATTCAGTCGGTGAGTGAGCCGACTCCTCAGCTGATTTAACTAGTCAACCGGTGAGTGAGCTGACTGGTCAGCTGACTTTAGTTGGCTAGTGAGTGAGCTGAATGGTCTGAAGAGTTAACTTTTCTGCCGTCAAATGAACCGACTGGTGAGCTGCCTTAACTAGTCTGCCGGTGACTGACCCGACATGTGAGCTGCCTTATGTACTCTGCCGACTTGCTCGCCGACTTGTGAGCTGACTTAACTAGTCGGCTGGGGAGCAAGCCGACTAGTTAGGTGACCTGTTGGCCTGCGAGCGAGCTGACAATTTAGTTGACCTGTTGGCTGACAAGAAAGCCGACTAGTTTGCTGATCAGTTTGCTGCCGAGTGAGCCAACTAATTTAGCTGACGTGATGGAAAGCGAGTGAGCCC
>NW_007126155.1:0-732 GCF_000164805.1 Carlito syrichta
GAAAGACCTTTACAATGAAAATTACAAAACACTGCTCAAAGAAATCAATGATGACACAAACAAGTGGAAAAATATTCCATGCTCATGGATTGGAAGAATCAACATTGTGAAGATGTCCATCTTACCTAAGGCAATCTACAAATTCAACGCAATACCCATCAAATTACCAGCAACATTCTTCTCAGACCTGGAAAAAACAACACAGGAATTCATATGGAGACACAAATGTCCAAGAATAGCCAGAACAATCCTCAGCAAAAAAAACAAAGCAGGTGGTATCACATTACCAGACTTCAAACTTTACTATAAAGCTACAATCATCAAAACAGCTTGGTATTGGTACAGGAACAGTCATATAGATCAATGGAATAGAATTGAGATTCCAGAAGCAAAACCTCAATTTCTCAACCAACTCATCTTCGACAAAGCCCCCACCACCTACCACTGGGGAGAGGAGAACCTATTCAATAAATGGTGCTGGGAAAACTGACTGACCACATGCAGAAGATTGAAACAGGACTCCTATCTATCCCCATGCACAAAGGTTAACTCCAAATGGATCAGAGACCTAAATGTGAAACCTCAAACCATAAGAACCTTAGAAAAGGAAGGAAATACCCTCATGGAAATCAGAACTGGCATCAAATTCCTGGACAAAACCTGAAACCCACAGGTCATAAGAGAGAAGATAGACAAGTGGGACCTTATTAAACTGACAAGCTTCTGCAAAGC
>NW_007126156.1:0-470 GCF_000164805.1 Carlito syrichta
GGGGTTTAGTCGACAAACTTTAGGATCTTCGCAGCAACATCTCCATGTCACTTTCCCTTATAAACAGTTCCAAAGAAGACTGACCCAATCCGAGTGGAGAGCATCAATTCACTAGCTTCTATTTTCCAGTAATAGTTTGAATCTCTTTGTCCATGAGACCTAATTTTCTTTTTCTCCTGGGTCCTGGATCCTGGTGCCCACTCTCTTTGTGCTGGCACAGGGGTTTTGGACTGTGACCAAACCGTTGAGCTCAGATGGTTGGGGCTGCTGGACAGGGCTGAAGGTGAGGCAGATTCTCTGTGACTTCCAGTTGCACCCTCAATCATCCTGCTGTCCACAGATAGGGTGACCATGTGGACATTAGGTGTGGACATAGACCTCTGCCTCTGGGAAAGGGAACCTTCAGAGGAGGGGCTGGAGGTGTTGAACGTGAAGGCGTGAGGTGTAGAATATCTGTGCTGGGAACTAAC
>NW_007126157.1:0-636 GCF_000164805.1 Carlito syrichta
GAGTTCAGATCAGCCTGGGCAGCACCACGAGACCATGTTTTTACAAAAAAATTAAAGACTCAGTTGGGCATGGCGAAGCACATTAGCAGTCCCAGATACTCAAGAGGCTGAGGTGGAAGGATTAGCTGAGTCTGGGAGGTCGAGGCTGCAGTGAGCTGTGATTGTGTCACTGCCCTCCAGCCTGGGCATCAGAGACAGACCCTGACTCAAAAAAAAAAAATACTATCCAGTCTTGGCTGTGAGCTTGTAAAGCATTTCTTGGAAGCCGCAGAATGCACCCTGGCAGGATTGCAGGCCTGTATGGTGGAAACAAGACACCTCCCTCTCCCAGCCTCCCAGATCAGCTTCCATAGTGGTTGGGAGTGGCTCCTGGGGGCATTAACTCCTGAATTCTACAGACAGTTCTGCACCCCTAAGGGAGGCCCAGGAGGAGGCACAAACCCTGGACGTGGACCTTCCTCCAGTAACCCCTCCATCAGTGGCTTCCCCTCCAGTCTACTGTCCCATCCTGTCCTCTAGTCTGCCAGCAAGTGCTTCCAGATAGCCGGGTTCACTGCTCTGATGCTTGTTCAAAGACTCAGAGGGCCAGGCTAGGTTGCTCAGCCTGTAATCCCAGTGTTTGGGAGGCCGAGATGA
>NW_007126158.1:0-786 GCF_000164805.1 Carlito syrichta
CCCATGCCTACACCAAAGTATTTTTGAAATTTTAACCCAAATAAGAAATTCTGTGATTATGAGAGAAAAAAAGGTGTATATGCACAGTGGCAATATTTCATTTTCTGATTTAAAAGATTTTTTTAATAAAATAAACTGCAGATATAATTTATCTCGAAGTGTTCCTTGTTTAAAAAGTTTATTCATCTTGACTTTATTTTTATATAAGTCCCCAAATTAGATTGATATTTGGTATTGTCACTATTGAACTACTAGAAAAATTGAAGATACTACTTATTAAAAATTGCACATTGTGTAATATAATTAGTGGAAGATTTGCCTGTTGAAGCCACTTTATTAGGTAAGCATTTGGATTACAGTGGGATTGGCTGTCAAATGGCTTCATACCCAGAAAATATTTTATAAAAATCAAAACTTGTCACATACCATTACCTTTTTCTTTTTCCCCACCCCTTCCACTAATTATTTGGTACTTTACATTAAAGCATAAATAGTTAATAAAGTTTACTATGTTGCTTTCTTCCCAAAGGCACTCACATTTTAGTAGGGGACTAAAATATCTCCTAAATCGAGTTATATATACAAAGAATTACCAGTATTTTTGGCCACAAATGCAAATGGCCACAACCCCACTGGAGGCTCATTCAAGAGTCTGCCTTGTGTGAGCTCAAGAATCTGTGATTCTAACAAACACCCTGATCATTCTTGGGAGTTGGCAAATCTGTAAAACACTGGCTTGAGCCAAAGGATGCAAGTTGTTAATTTGTTTGATTTCAGCCACATTGA
>NW_007126159.1:0-770 GCF_000164805.1 Carlito syrichta
CTCTGGGTGTCCTTTCTAGTGAGGTGAGTCTCTTTAAGGCAATAGATTGTTGCCTGATGATATTTTATCCATTTTGCCATTCTATGCCTTTTCAGTGGTGCATTTAGTCCATTCACATTTAGGTTAATAATTGAAATGCAAGAGTTGATCCCTGTCATAAGGTTCTTACAGAGTTGTTCCTGTTTGTTTGTTGTCTTTCTTTGGGTTCTGGAGTTGGCTCATGTGTGTTTTTAATCTTTTGCCTGTACTCTTGTGAAGAATGTTGTTGTTCTTTTTTCTTTTTCTTTTGTGTTCAGTACTTTCTTAAGTGTTTCTTGTAGAGGTGGTCTGGTGGCAGCGTAGGTTCTTAGGGATTGGATATCTGGAAAAGATTTCCATTCTCCCTCACTAATGAAGCTTAGTTTGACTGGGTAGGTTGTTCTTGGTTGAAATTGTTTATCTTTTAGAACTTTGAAGATAGGGCTCTAGGCTCTCCTAGCCTGAAGGGTTTCCATGGATAAATCTGCTGCTATTCTAATTGGTCTTCCCTGGTGGGTAGTCTGGTCTTTTTCTCTTGCTGCCTTTCGCAGCAACCAGGAAGGAACTTGAGTCTATAATACTGAGTGACCTCTCACAGAAACAAAGATCTGAGTATCACATGTTCTCACTCATATAATGAACCTTGAACATCCAATGTAATACTATAAGAAAATGACTGATGGTACTGGGAAACTATGGGAGGGGAAGAGGATGGGATTACAGTAGCAAATATCTGTCTGGGGAAGGGGAAA
>NW_007126160.1:0-750 GCF_000164805.1 Carlito syrichta
CTATTATGATTTAACGTAATGCCTTATAACTCAGTTAAAACTTATTCTTAAACTACCAAACTTTACTATAATTCATATGAGTTTCATATGTCTAAACTTTAATTTTTATATAATCTAATGATTGACCTTTAATACTATGTTATATCCTATTAAGCTAATATCTCATCATTAATTCTTTTATAAATCGTATAGTAACTATTATATTTGAGTAATGTAGCAAAAGGAAACAAAACAGCAAACATAAATTTACGCAACTATGAGTGTATGTGTATATATTTTATCCTAACAAGTCTACTCTAAAAATCAAATAGTAGCTGTCACACTCTTGAACAAGGAAGTGCATGGCCACCATGATGGCTGTGGGCTGAAGCAGACAGAGTTTCGGTAATTAACGAAACAAAAGAAAACGTTCTACCTGGTTAGGGGCAGGGCGACAAAACTATCATGGTAATTTAATTTCTAATCTTAGCCTTAAGGGAAACAGCTTTCAGGAACAAGAGCTGACTACCCAGTCTACCAGGAAATAGAAGTTAAAAAATATCTAGAAAGAAGTAAACTTAGAAAGGTAGAGAAAAATAATTTTTCCGTCAGGTGTATAGAGATTTACTTATAAGTTTTACTGCCATGTATGCACACTGGTCACTAATCACACGCCAATATTATAGGTATAAGTGATATCCTATGTCAGAGGCGATCTTCCAGATGGGCCTTTACAGTCCTCAGTCATGTAGCTATAGATGTTGGCGCCCA
>NW_007126161.1:0-769 GCF_000164805.1 Carlito syrichta
CGCCATGTATGCACACTGGTCACCAATCACACGCCAATATCATAGGTATAACTGATATCCTATGTCAGAGGCGATCTTCCAGATGGGCCTTTACAGGCCTCAGCCATGTAGCTATAGATGTTGGCTCCCAACATTTCCCCCTTTTTTATTAAAACAAACGTAAAACATCTTGGCTTCTGTCTTAGGTTGTTCTCGCCTCACCATAGTTGTTACCCGTCATTGGCCCGTTCCCCTTCCCTGCGGGGAATGCCTGTCTTAGGTTCATACTAGGTGGCTGGAATCTTACCCGTCACTGAATACCAAGAGCGTAAAGACTTAAGGGGACATAGGGAGAATGAAGAATGGTGAGCTGATGACACAAAATATTAGCCTTTATGACATAAGTGACCAGCTGATAGATGACATTATTTTTTAACTTTATTACTGAGCACTGCCAGATGAATGTTATCTGAATTGCGTTGCACTGCTTTTCTTAAACGTCGGATGATGACTGGAAAAATAAACAGCAGAAGAAGAACAATCACACCAATAGCAATGAAATTATAGATCAGATTCCAAATAGAATGAGAAGCCACAAATTGAGAAAGAGAAGAAGTAAATCTAGAAGCCAATTGAGAAAATGAAAGTGTAGACAAGTGTGCCTGAGAGATAGCAACGATTTGACCCTGTAACTGTTGAATATTTAAAGAAGAATTAGAGGACTGCCAACCTCCCATAAGGTGTTTCTGAACATCAGCCCAACTGACATTTTGACCATCATATGGCAAAG
>NW_007126162.1:0-419 GCF_000164805.1 Carlito syrichta
CTTATGCTGTGAAAAAAAATGTTCCCCTTGTTAAAAAGAATGACAAAACCTATCAACTTCTTTGAGTTTAGGGCTAATAGTGTAATAGGGAGTAGAAGACTCAAAACCCTGCCCTGAATCTGCTACCAACTCAGTAGGGGACTCTCCATTTTCCACTCAGTCATTCACACACCAGCATTCACTGATTGGCATGATGATAAAAGAAAATCATATTCTAGCAGCCAAAAGAGTAAATGCCCTTCCTGAGTCCCTTTAAAAGGACTTGGCCCAGGATACAATGTCTGGCACATAGCAGGCACTCAGCAAATCAAGATTTACCTGGAAAATGCTAGTTTTCACTTATCTTCACATCTCTCAGGCTGGAAGAATGATGGGAAACTTGAGAGTCTTCACCCTTCGGTTTTGATAACAGAAGCCAA
>NW_007126163.1:0-754 GCF_000164805.1 Carlito syrichta
GTGAATTGCAAATGTCTAACAAGCCTCTTACAGGAAATCCCCCTCAGGTTAAGCTAATCAGACCTCTGTGAACTTCGTGACACAGATAAGCCCCACCATGGCAGCAATCATGTGACTAACCCACCCATCCGCCTGCTGTCCATCATTTGACATCATCAGTACCTGCACTTGCTTGCCATTTTGTGATGACGTGGAAGCAGACCACCACCCAATCACCCTAATGATCTTCCCCCATCAAGGGGAATGGTTAAAAGGACACAACCACAGGCAACCAGGGGCCATTGCCTTGCTAGAGTCTGGCGTGGCCGTGTGCTCTTTGAGTCATGGCTGTCGCCATGCTTCCTGGCTTTGGCCCCCCTCCCCCACTTGGGGAGTTGAATCTTCTCTTTTCCTTCTCTTTCTCTCTCTAATTTATTTTTAAATAACTTTTTTTCTTAATCTTTTTGTGTGTCACAATTATTTGCTATTTACTCGGATCTCTGGGTTGCCGGAACGCACCTCCGGTTTGCCAGCCCCGCCAGTGCTGCGCGCCTCCCTGCATCTCTCGACCCTCACCCGGTCCGTCCGTTCCCTAACATTTTTAGAGGTTCCACCGAGTCCGAAATCTCTCTCTCTCTCTCTCTCTCTCTTCTCTCTCTCTCTCTCTCTCTCTCTCATATTTCCTATCTGGTGGCCCTCTGTGGACTGTGTTGGAACCTGGTGGCAATTGAAGGCTCTAGCTGTGGCTACACTTCAGCATGCAGCTCCAGGGAAA
>NW_007126164.1:0-326 GCF_000164805.1 Carlito syrichta
TAGCGTGGCTCAGCGTGGGCCTCGGTGGAGGGTCAGGATGGCAAGACCCTGTCCCCTGTGTCTCATGCAATGCCTGAGTCAGCCATGTGGCCTCCAGGACACCAGGCTCAATTCCTGACCCCCTAGGTTGACCTCAGGAGCAAGGCAGGATTTTCCTTCCAGAAGCTTTGAGACACGATTCCTCCTGCCAGTCGTGGGCTCGTAGGCACCATGAGTGAAGAGTCCCTGTGTGGCGTGGGCTTTTCCCTTGCATTGTTGTTTGTGTTTCTAGATGGCTGTCTCTGATTTTCTCTCGCTGCTCCACTCACCGCATCCTGTGGGGCTGG
>NW_007126165.1:0-683 GCF_000164805.1 Carlito syrichta
CTTTACCTGGCTTGGGTATCAATGTGATTTTGGCTTTGTAAAATGATTTGGGGAGAGTTCCATCTTTTTCAATCGCCTGGAATACCTTCAGTAATATTGGTATCAGCTCCTCATTAAATGTCTTGTAGAATTCTGCTGGAAAGCCATCTGGACCAGGGCTTTTTTTTGTAGGAAGTTTTCTTATTACGTGGTCGATTTCCTTGATTGTTATTGGTTTATTTAGGGTCTCAATTTCTTCTTGTTCCAACCTCTGGGATGCCTTAAAAGCTGTAATAAGAGGGGAATTTATATCCCTACAAACACACATGAGGAAAATGGAAGGAACAGAAATTGACAACCTAACAAGTCACCTAAAGAAGCTGGAAAAGCAAGACCACAAAAACCCTAATTTCAGCAGAAGAATCCAGATCACCAAAATAAAAGCCCAAATCCAGGACATAGAAGACAAAAAGATAATACAAAAAATCAATGAAACAAAAAGCTGGTTCTTCAAAAGGGTAAACAAGATTGATGGTCCCCTAGCTAGACTGACCAAGAAAAAACGAGAAAAAAACCAAATAAGCATAATCAGAACACAAAGATGAGTCACATCTGACCCTGAGAATACAAAGATCATTAGAGACTACTACGTACACTTGTATGGAAACAACTTGAAACCAGAGGAAATGAAGACTTTCTGACAT
>NW_007126166.1:0-581 GCF_000164805.1 Carlito syrichta
TGCCGTGTATACGTGCAGGTTCTGGTTCTTGTGTTCAGCAGAAGGGGATAGGGGTGGGAGTACAGAATCAGAGTGCTCCTTTACTCCAAACTTGGCGAGTGTTTAAAAATAGAAAGAACATATCCTGGCTCTCTCCTGCTCCTGCTCCCTCGCTCTCCTTACCTCTCCTGTTATCCTTGAAAACACAAAGGTTTGAATAGGAATATGCTTAGCCCTCAGAAAGAAGTTTAAATTCATGCTAAAGAGTCTTGAACTTCTTGTAAAACCATTTTTGCTGTTTTTGGTACAAGGGAAGGGATGAAATTTACTTTCGGCTTGACTTTTGCAGAGCCAGAGTTTCTCCTGGCCGGCCAAATGAGAGTGCTCTGGGGATGAACGTGTTGGATTGTGAGAATGCTTTTGGTGCCTTTTCAGTCTACTCATTTAAAAATAACTCAGTCCATCTCTTAGATTTGAGAATCAGTAACAACACGAAGGCAGATAGTGGAAAAATTCGCCACACAGACTTAGGGAAATGGTGAGAAGAGGGGAAGTGCCTCTCCAAGCTCTGTTTTTTGTTAGTATGAATTTCAGTTTGCCCA
>NW_007126167.1:0-663 GCF_000164805.1 Carlito syrichta
AATTACAGCCATGCACTACCATGCCCGGCTGATTTTTTGATTTATTGTAGAGATGAGGTCTCGCTGCCCAGGCGGGTCTCGAACCCTCGGGCTCAGGCAATCCACTCACCTCAGCCTCTCAAAGGTGCGGGATTACAGGCTGAGCCACCGAACCCGGCTGGCAATTCCTTTCTTATAGTATTATGGTAAATGCTCAGGGTCTGTTTATGAGTGAGAGCATGTGATACTCCGTTTTTTGTTGTTGTGATAGTTCACTGAGTATGATAATCTCCAAATCCATCCAAGTTGTTGCGAAGTCCATATTTTTGTCCCTCTTTATGATTGCATAATGTTCCATTGTATATATGTATCACATTATTTTTATCCATCCAGTTTTGATGGGCAGCACGCTTGGTTCCATGTTTTTACTACTGTGAATAGCAATGCAATAAGCATGCATGTGCAAGTATCTTTTTTGTAGAATGATTTGAGTTCCTCCAGATATATTCTCAGTAGGGAAATTGCTGGGTCATATGGAAGGTCAATTTCTAGTTCTTTTAGAAAATGTTACACTGTTTTCCCACAGAGGTTGAACCAGTGTGCATTCCCATGAGGAGATTAGAAGTGTTCCCTTTTCTCTGCATCCTCTCCAGCATCTGTTGTTGTTTGTTTTGTGTATTATGG
>NW_007126168.1:0-501 GCF_000164805.1 Carlito syrichta
TCGCGCTCCTCCTGCCCTTCCTCCTCGCCCTCCAGCGGGTCCCTGTGCAGAAAGTCTTCTGCCTTCTGCTGGAAGTCTGGGGTCGACAGCAGATCGTCCAGAAGGCTGATGGTCGTTGCGGGAGGCTGAGGAGGCTGGGCCGGCTGCTGGGCGGCCCCGGTCAGCTCCTGCCCCAGGGGAGGAGACGCAGGGCGCCCGGGCTGCTGAGGCGTCCCTGCTCCGGGCTCCCGTGGGACGGTGACGGCCTGGAGCCCGGCGTTGCAGCCCCACCACTGCAGGGGTTGGGGCGTTTCCTTGCTCGCCGGAGACCACCCCGGTGGCTGAGGACCACCCGGCTGGGGCTGCCCCTGGGAGGACTCGCCGGCGAGTCCCGCCTGCCCAAGGGCTTGGTCCTGTGGGAGCTGTCCTTGGCACACGGGCCACCGTGATGTGTGGGGATGGGCGAGCGCTCCTCTTCAAGGGGCTCCTCCCTTGGACGCGGGACCCCCGAGGGCCAGGGGA
>NW_007126169.1:0-636 GCF_000164805.1 Carlito syrichta
TCCTTAGTGAGAAGACCTCTTGCAAGGTGTGTTCTGAGTGGATCACGTAGGTTTGCTCATGTGACACTCTCAGCAATGGTGTGCTGCTTTGATCCCATGTTAGGTATGGAAACTGAGAAAAACAAAAACGCAAACCCACCTAATTTGTAGGTGGTATTTTTGGGAAACCAGGCAGTTTGACTTCACAGTCTCTGTTCTTAGTCCTATCCTTTATGAGTTTTTTGTTCATTCTTCTTTTTTTGTCCTGTCCTTAATAGAGTTTTTAGCTGGTTTTTATTTTCTTTTTAAGTCTGGCAAAGTTCCCATTTTATTTGTCTTAGTGTGTTTTCCCTCTTGTCCTGTTGGTGCAAGGAATGGTGTTGTTTTTCTTTACGTTTTCTTTCTTTCTTTTTTGAATTGGAGTCTCACTCTGTTGCTGAGGATGGAATGCAGTGGCACACTCACAGCAACCCCAGAGTCAACCTGCTGAACTCCTGCAATCCTTCTGCCTCAGCCTTCCAAGTAGTTAGAACTACAGGCGCATGCTACCATTCCCGGCTAATTTTTGATTTATTGTACAGATGAGGTCTCTCCAAGTTGCCCAGGCGGTTCTCAACCCTGCGGGCTCAGGCAATTCCATCACCTCGGCCTCCCAAA
>NW_007126170.1:0-659 GCF_000164805.1 Carlito syrichta
TACTTAGCTATGCAGCTATGATGACATAAGTATTATAGTCCATGTGTTTTCATTACATGCAGGATGATTTCTATCAAATGTATTCCTGAGGTTGCAGTTTCTATACTGTAGGCTGGTAGTACATGAAAAGCTAACATCAAAGTGTTTTGCAAATGTAAGGTGTAACTTATACTTCTAACAGTATAAAGATACGCAATGCCTCTTTCTTCATGATTTTTCCAACATGATACATTTTTCATTTTTTAAGGGTTTTTTTTATTTTGGGGTTTGACTCTGTCGCACAGAGTAGATGGTCACAGACAGTGGAACCTCGAACTGCTGGGCTCAGGCGACTCTTCCACTTCAGCCTTCCAAGTAGCTGGAACTACAGGCTCATGCCACCAAACCCGGCTAATTGTTTGGTTTATTGTTGAGCTCAGGAAGAAAAAAACTGAAGGTGGATCACAGGGATCAGAGTTTGACATCAAAAGAAAGACTAAAGAATGCTAAGAGTGAAGGAAGTTATCAGAAATTTGTTATGCCTTCTTATGGCACTTTTTTTACCAAGTTGATGGGCGGGAGACAGACAGGACAGTTAGCTTCGTCTTGAGCAACAGCACCATCATGAGGAATTAGTTTCATGAAGAGTCAGAAACATCTATGCATGCCCAGCTATTGAG
>NW_007126171.1:0-700 GCF_000164805.1 Carlito syrichta
CCATATTTCTTCAGTGAAATATTATATTGCAGGGTTGGGTCACTATGTGACAGGTGGACCAAATCAGATCCACTACCTGTTTTTACAAATAAAGTTTTATTGGAATACAACCACCTCCATTCACTTATATATTATCTGTGTGCTTCCACACTATAAGCAGAGAGTTTAGATGTCACAAAGACTGTGTGGCCTGTACAGCATACAGTATGTGGCCCTTTGCTATGCTATTCAGATATTTTCAGGAAAAGTGTGCTGACACCTGCCATGCAAAACTAAAGATGAATATATCACAAAAATATAATATTGACAGAAAAGATTAAAGTTGACATTATGACACCTTTTCTATGGAGTTTGTAGCAGCAAAAACATACATGTAATAACAAAACAACACTATACTGTTTATGCAGGAGTGCATGTGTGTTGAAAATATAATGCACACAAATGTATAGCACCTGTAGGTATAATGCATAGGAAAAGTATAAAAACATACATGAGTAGGAGGAATACTGAAGGTACTTATTATTATTATTATTGAGTAAGAATCTCACTCTGTTGCACAAGTTGGAGTACAGTAGCATGTTAGTGGTCACTGCAGCTTTGACCTACTAGACTCAGGCAATCCTTCCACCTCAGTCTTCTAAGTAGTTGGAACCACAGGCATTTGCCACCTTGCTCAGCTATTTTTTTTTTAAATTTATTG
>NW_007126172.1:0-662 GCF_000164805.1 Carlito syrichta
CCTTTTCCAGCACCTTTTACTGAATATGTTCTCCATTAACCAGTGGGTCTTGGAGGTTTTTTCAAAGATGAGTTGGTTGAGAATTTGAGCATTTCATTCTCTGTCCTGTTCCATTACCTATGGACCTATTCTTGTACCAATACCAAGTTGTCTTGATTACTGTAAATCTATAGTAAAGTTTGAATACTAGAACTGTGATAGCTCCAGCTTTGTTTCTTTTGATAAGATTCTTTTGGCTATTCATGATTGTTTGTGGTTTCATATTAATTCTTTATTGCAATTTCCAGGTCTGAGAAGAATGATGCGAACTTAATGGTTATGTCATTGAATCTGTAGATTGACTAAAAGGCTAATTTTTACATTAAAAGAGGTAAGTAAAGTCAGGGAATAAAGCATGTAAAATTGTCATTTATGACATCAGCCTCAGAACTTTCACATCATAATTGGAGGAACCTTGACTACTGAGCAATCCTTATGCTTCAAGCACTTGTGTACAGTGCTCTGCCAAATGTGGTAGACATGGTGGATTTCATTCCCAACAAGTGAAGAGAACCACGTGTTCACACCTATCCAAAAATTTCTCCAGAGATAAGTGATCAGTTAATAATCCTGTAAACGAGGTAGTCTTTTTTTTAAGCAGTCTTTAATGAGAGGACCGAGAA
>NW_007126173.1:0-789 GCF_000164805.1 Carlito syrichta
CTTATGTCAGCTAGTAAAGTCAGCTGGCTATCAAGTTGTCTACCTAGATAGCTAGCTAGTTAAGTATGCTGGCTAGCCAGCTGGCTACTTTGTTAAGTCATCTAATTAAGTCAGCTGGCTAGCCTGCTGGCTAGTTAGGTAGCTAGGCAAATAATTAATCTGGCTACCCAGCTGGCTAGCTAGTTAATTCAGCTAGATAAGTCATCTGGCTAGCCAGCTTGCTAGTTAGGTAGCTAGCTAGTTATCTCAGCTGTCTAGCCAGTTGGCTAGATACTTAAGTGACCAAGTTAAGTCAGCTGACTAGTCAGCTGTCTAGGTAGGTAGCTTGCCAGTTATGTCAGCTCGCTAACAGCTTGCTAGCAAGATAAGTCACCTAGTTAATTCAGCTGGATAGCCAGCTGGCTAGATATGTAGCAGGCTCGTTAATTTGACTGGCTAGAAAGCAAGCCAGCTAGTTAAGGCAGTCAGTTAAGTTAGCTGGCTAGCCAGCTGCCTATCTAGCTAGTGACCTAGTTAAGTCAGTTTTCTAGCCAGCTGGCTAGCTAATTAAGTCAGCTGTCTATTCAGGTGGCTAGAGAGGTAGAGAGCTAGTTAAGTCAGTTGGCAGACAGCTGGGTAACTAGTTAAGCCATCTAGTTTAGTCACCTGTCTGGATAGCTGCTTATCTCGTTAATCAACTAGTTAAGTCAGCTGGTTAACCAACTGACTTGCTAGTTAAGTCACCTCATTTAGTCAGTTGACTAGCCAGCTCACTAGCTAGATAGAAATCTAGTGAAGTCAGATGGCAAG
>NW_007126174.1:0-308 GCF_000164805.1 Carlito syrichta
TTTTACCTTTTGGTTGCATTTTTTTATTTCTCCAAATATTCTTCTATTTTTCATATGCAATTTACTAATTTAGAAAGCATCTCATATCTTTCTTTTACGATTTCTTAAGTTAAAGAGCAGCATTAATCTAGGGCTAATTTTTCACTTCTGCTGAGACAAATCTTTATGAATCATCTACCCAATACCTCATGAATTACAAAGTTTTCCTATCTAACTGGTGGTAACAGGTACTAGAATAGGCCCTATGTGAGTGCTGGCAACTTAACTCTCTAATCCTCTTGAATGGTTTTTTCCTCAGCCTCAGTTTG
>NW_007126175.1:0-738 GCF_000164805.1 Carlito syrichta
GCTAAATAGTCGGCCAAATATTCAGTTGACTAGTTAGGTAAGCAAGGTAGCCAGTCAACTAGTTAACCAAGCTAAATTGGGGGCCAACTCGTCAGTCAACTAATTAACCAAGCTAACTAGTCGGCCGACTTTTAAAGACAGCTAACAAGTCAGCCTAGTAGTCAGCCAACGTGTTAAATCAGATAAGTAGTTGTCCACATCATCCGCCAACAAGTTAAGTCACCTAGCTAACTCGTTACCCAACTAATTAAGACAGCTAGTTAACTCGTTTACCAAATAGTTATAAAAGTTAGCTAAGTCGTTAACCAACTCCTTAAGTCAGCTAGGTATCTCGTTAGACAACTAGTTAAGTCAGTTAGCTAAGTCAGCTAGCTAACTAGCTAGCTAACTAAGTCAGCTGGCTGACAGCTAGCTCACTAGTTAGCTAATTATTTAAGTCAACTACTTAAGCCTTCTACCTAAATAGTTTGCTAACTAGTTAAGTCAGCTATTTATTCAGCTAGCTAAATAGTTAGCTAACCAATTAAGGTAGTTAAGTCAGCTAGCTAACTACTTAAGTCAGTCAGTAAAGTCAGCTAGCTAAGTAGCTATGTCAGCTAGTTAAGTCAGCTACCTAATTTAGTCAGCTGGTTAAGACATCTAGCTAGGTAGTTAACTAACGGGTTAAGTCAGCAGGTTGAGTCAGGTAGTTAACTAGCTAACGGGTTAAGTCAGCTGGTTGAGTCAGCAGGCTAGCTA
>NW_007126176.1:0-728 GCF_000164805.1 Carlito syrichta
TCAGGGATCTATGTTGTGCTCCTTATGAGAATCTAATGCCTGGATCCCACACCCCCATCTGTGGATCTTCCACAAAACTGGTCCCAGATGCCAAAAAGACTGGGGATCGCTGCTCTACCATATAAATTTAAATCTGTCGTTTCCGCATTTCTGTCTTGACCTAGCTCAAGTTACTATAGTCTTTCATGTAGACATGATGTTATCGCCTTCAGACTGGGACTTCCGGAAAAGTATTTTTCAATTTGCAGCAAACACAGTTTTTAAAAGAAATCTGACCAGGTATTCTCTCTGCTTAAATCTCTTGAGTAAAACTTCACCATCTTTAACTTGGCAAATAGGGTCCTATGGTATCTCTGACCTCTCACAGTTTTCCATCTCCTGTTCTGTGCCCAGCCACACCGAACTGTTTCTGGTGCACAAATACACCCTACGTGCTGCTGTGACAGCCTTGTACTGCTGGTCCAAAATTCCTCACTCCCTGCCAGTGCTTAAATTAAATCCAATTTATCTTTGGATCTCAGACCCAAAGTTGCTTCCTCGGAAAGTTTTTCCTGAGCTGCCCTCTCTACAGATATCCCCCACCCACCAAAATTATCAGGTTATTTGCATACTCTCATTACACCAAGCACCTTTCACATATAGCCCATGTCATCATATGCGAAACATATAACTATTTGTGTGATTGTCTTCCCTATGAGAAAGGAATGGTACTCATCTTTTTAAAAAAT
>NW_007126177.1:0-616 GCF_000164805.1 Carlito syrichta
CCGGGCCACAGAGAGCTTGGAAGCCCTGAGAATCTTCAAATATTTAAGCAGGATTTGAACCTAAGTCTCTGCTTAAAACAAACAATAGCAGCTGGGTGCAGTGGCTCACACCTGTCATTCCATCACTTTGGGAGGCAAAGGTGAGAGACTTGCCTGAGACCAGGGGTTCAAGACCAGCCTGGATAACTTGGCAAGACCTCATCTCTACAATAAATCAAAAAATTAGCCAGGCATGGTTGTGTGTGCCTGTGGTTCCTGCTACTTGGAAGGCTGAAGGGGAAGGATTACCTGAACTCAGCAGGCTGAGGCTGTGGTGGCCATAAACATGGAACTACACTCCAGCCTGGGTGACAGAGTGAGACTTTGACTCCAAAAACACACCAAAAAAGTAGTTACGCTAAAAATGAGGTCATATGAGTGGGCTCTAATCCATTCTTATGAGGGTTTTATGAAAAGACAGCCTGGGCAATATAGACTCCCAGTCTCCACGAAAAAAATTTTAAAAATTAGCCAAGCATAGTGGCACCTATAATTACAGCTACTCGGAAAACTGAGGAAGAGGGATCGCTTGAGACCAGGAGTTCAAAGCTACAGTGAGCTATGATCACACCACTGC
>NW_007126178.1:0-376 GCF_000164805.1 Carlito syrichta
CTCCTGTGTTGCGGCTTTTGCCGGAAGTGGAACTGCTGGATTATGCATGAGAGTATCCCGTTTTCTGAGAAGTGTGTGTGGAAAGACTGCCCTATTCCCACGGAATGTATGTGGCCATCAATGTGTCCACTGATTCCGCAGTGTTCGTTCTGTTCCATGGATCAGTAGTTAGGGTTTTATACCATTGCCTCTCTGTTTGGTTTATTAGACTTTGGTGAAAGCAGAAAGTGTAAAACCCTAAACTTTGTCCATTTTGAAGACAGTTTGGGCTATTGCAGGTCTCATGCCATTCTACTGAAATACAAGACATTTGGGTTTTGGTCGAGATTTCTTTCTGTTTTTAATGTGTTGTGTAGCAGTGGCATCTTCCCACGTC
>NW_007126179.1:0-485 GCF_000164805.1 Carlito syrichta
GATTCAGTGGCAAGGGGAAGTTAGGAGAGTCTTGGAGGTCCACTGCAGTTGGACATGGCCAAAATAGCAGACTCCGTGGAGAAGGGACTGCTGGAGGGAGCCAAGTGTGGAAGACCTTCAAATGCTGCAATAAAGGGCATCTTATATAAATAAAGAGGTTGAGACATTCAAAAGTCTCAGAAAGACAGGATCTGAGAACACTAGATGCCATTATCTCATCTTACTACAGAGCAATGCAGTGTGATCTGAGTGTGTTTATAATCACGGCATTTAAACATTTTCATTAGGTAGTTCTTAAAAGGTTGGTTTTTTTTTGAACTGGAGTCTCACTCTGTCACCCAGACTGGAGTGCAGTGGCCGCTCTGGGCCACTGCAGCCTTGATCTGCTGGGCTTCAGCAATTCTTCCACCTCAGCCTTCCTAGTAGCTGGAACTACTGGCATGCACTATCATGCCCGGCTGATTTTTGATTTATTGTAGAGATGA
>NW_007126180.1:0-620 GCF_000164805.1 Carlito syrichta
AGAACCCTCATATGAGGGGCTGTGGAAGGGAAGGACTGAGGGCAGGTTTGAAGGAGAATTTCTTTCTTTCTTTCTTTCTTTCTTTCTTTCTTTCTTTCTCTCTCTCTCTCTCTCTCTCTCTCTCTCTCTCTTTCTTTTCTTTCTTTCTTTTCTTTCCTCACTAGGTTGCCCAGGCTGCTCTCAAACCACCCAACTAAGACCATCCTCTTGGCCTTGGCTTCCCAAACTACTTTGATCACAGGCTTCTCATTCGGTCGACATTCTGGTCTTCCTGCCTGGTCTTGAACTCTGGGTGAGGCAATACACCCGCCGAGAGCTGTCATCACCCAAGGTTTTCTGTATTTTGCTTGGGGTGGAGTTGGGGGCTTGTAATGGTGTCAGTCCTGGTCTCGAGCTCCAGGACTTGGGCCGTCTTCCTCTCTCAGCTTCTCAGAGTGCTGAGGAGATAGGCATCAGTCGCCCGGTCATCCATGCCCACACAAATATTGAGAGTCACGTCTCCCTTTCCCTGAAGGCGGCCCTTGGGAAGATTGAGTGGGACAAATCTGGGGAAGAGCAGCAAGGTGGGTGCCTGGGTGGAGAAAACAGCCTGCACAAGTGCTCCCTGCAGCATCAGCTCA
>NW_007126181.1:0-407 GCF_000164805.1 Carlito syrichta
AGTGCGCTACCATGCTCGGCTAATTTTTTTTTTTTTAATTGTAGAGATGAGGTCTCACCTGCCCAGGCGGGGCTCCAACCGGCGGGCTCAGGCAATCCACTCACCTCAGCCTCTCAAAGGCACGGGATTACAGGCTGAGCCACCGAGCCTGGCTTGTCTTGTTTTTTTGAGTTGGAGTCTCACTCTGTCCCCCAGGTTAGAGTGCTAGGCCACACTCATGGCCACCCCAGCGTCGACCTGTTGGGCTCCAGCAATCAAGAAGTTTATTTGTTAATATGAAGCATTTGGATTCTGTCCATGCTCACAGAGACATGGTGCAGTGAATCTGGCTAGATCCACTGCTGAGAAGAGGGTCCCAGGTTAGGCCACAGCCCCTAGGCCATCTGCATGCTCTCCGTGACCAGTCC
>NW_007126182.1:0-474 GCF_000164805.1 Carlito syrichta
TCTTTTCACAATAGCAAAAGCATGGAAACAACCGTGCTGCCCATAGAAGCTGAACTGGATTTTTAAAAATGGGGTACATATACATAATGGAATATTATGTAACCATAAAGAAAGACAAATATATGGACTTTGCAACAACTTGGATAATTTGGAGTCAATCATACTCAGTAATTTTCACAGAAACAAATAACAGTGTTCCATATATTCTCACTCATAAGCGGATCTTGAACAATTATAAAGTTATAAGAAAGCAATTGATAGTAGTGGGAAACTGTCAGGGGGGGTGGGATTGGCAGTTGAGGGAAACTGCTAGGAGAGGTAGGGGCATACCTCATCAACAAGAGTGTCTGCATGATCAATGTTTGAATACCTAAACCTGAAATGTACCTCACATATTTAAAGTAAAAATTAAAATAAAAAAAGAACAATCTGCAAGTTTCAAAACCTGCTAGACATGGAACTGGAGAAAGCTAA
>NW_007126183.1:0-587 GCF_000164805.1 Carlito syrichta
TCTCTTGGTATCTATGTGTGGGACCCACTGTCACGTCTTCTCATTTTTGCTGTCCTGCTTCTCCGTCTCTCTCCGTTTGTCTCCCAGGGCATGTTTCGCCCTCAGGGTCTCTGCGTGCGTGCCCGAGAGCGTGCGTGTGTACGTGTGTGCCTTTCGCGGTCAGGGTGGCTGTGGGGTCGAGGATCCGGCTGCCGGCTGACGAGTGGGAGGGCGTCTGTCTTCCGAAGGGCTTGGCTCCACCCCTCCCACGGGATGCCCCGCACGCCTGTCTCCCGCGGCGCCCTGCTTACAGGCACCCGGTGGGCCTGCGGGGCATCCAGCCCGGCAGGTACTTGAGGGCGCGCATCCCGGCTGCCGCCTGCAGGGCGCCTCAGGGCGCAAAGGCGCAGGATGCGCCCCAGGCTGGGATGGTAAAGCAGGGTGGCTCCGGGGGAGCGCTTGGATGGGAGACCTCACGACCAGGCAATGCTGCGGTCGAAGAGGCTTCCCCAGGCATTGGGCCCTCCCCAAACACTGTCTCCCTCTTTCCTGTCTCTCCTGTATCTTTCTGCCTTTTTCTCTCCGCGCTGCGTCTCTTTTTCTCCTGG
>NW_007126184.1:0-743 GCF_000164805.1 Carlito syrichta
CAGGGCAAGGAGGCAGAGAGGGGACTTGTGAAGGCTAGATACTCAGATGCAGATATAGAAACTCAATTCACTGACATTAATAATAAAATTGCAGAGGCAAGCTGAAAGTATAATCCAGTCATTTTTCCCTTACCACAGGCCATAGCAATCTGCAGGGTATTCATGGTGATCTGTTCACCACACCCCCCACCCCCAAATATGAACACAGTCAAGAATCAGACTCAAAAGAACCATTTCCCTTTCTCAGGTACCAGCACGTGCACAAACACACAAGCTTTCTGCTGCTGTGACCCACCACCCACCCTGCTGCTGCCACCACCACCCTCCTGATCCTGGCTCAAGCACCAGCCATGAGCAATTAGGAGAGGTAGAATCTCTCTCTGGAGAAGGCAAGAGTCTTCTGCTGTGTTTGACATTTTGAAGAAATGTCCACATTTTCTGTAGACTTGGGTTTGAATCCAGACATAGTTAATACTACTCCTTAACTGTGTGATCCTGGACAAGCTACTTAACCTCTGTAAACCTCAATGTCTCCATCTGGAAAATAGAGATAATATAGATACCACTTCACAGCACCATCATGAGGGTTAACAGAAAAAATGTACATGAAGTACTTGACTACATACTGTCTTGCTAAATGCAGTGCTCAAACCATCAACTGTCAGTAGGGAAAGAGAAGAAAATGCTCCCTGATGGAATTTTTCTGAGGTATTGCTGCTGCACAGAGACAGGCCCTCCCAGGA
>NW_007126185.1:0-724 GCF_000164805.1 Carlito syrichta
GGTATGTTCCCAGTAGGAGGATGGCAGGGTCGATTTTTAGATCGTTTAGGAATCACCAAATGCTTATCCACAGAGCTGGTCCGAGTTTACACTCCCACGAGCAGTGTAGAAGTGTTCCCTTTGTGTCATTTCCACGCCAGCATCTGTTGTTTTGGGAATGATTGATGATAGCCATCCTGACTGAAAATTGGTGACTCCTCAAGGTCGTTTTCACTTGCATTTTCGGATGACAAATGAGGCTGAGCTTTTTCCAATGTCTTTGGTGGCTGCTTGTATGTCTGCTGTTGAGATGGGTCTGTTCATATCTTTTGCTCACTGTGAAATGAGGCTGTTTGCTTTTTTCTTGTCGGCAAGTGGCAGTTCCTTGTAGTTCCGAGCTGATCATCCCTTGTCAGATGTACATTCGCAAATATGTTTTCCGCATCTGTGGGTTGCGTTTCTCTATGAGTCAGGGCCTCACTCTGATGCCCAGACGGTACTAGAGTGGTACAATCACACCTGACCACAGGGTAGACCTCCGGGGCTCAGGCAATCCTCCCAAGCGGCTGCAACGAAAAGCCTATGTCTCCAAGCCCAGCTCATTGATGACATTTTGGAGATAGAGATGAGGCTGCCTGATGTTAAACAGTCATGTTTTCAACTCCTGGGCTCCAGCAATCTTCCGTCCTCAGTCCGCCAAAGTGCTGGATGACAGGTGGGAGATTCCATGCCTGCCCTACCCTTA
>NW_007126186.1:0-729 GCF_000164805.1 Carlito syrichta
ATTTCCTTCTCTCTTTTTGCATGAAACAACTATTCCATGTTGTGAAAATAAGAAAGTAGTGGCAAGAAGGTACTTGAGAGATGTTAAATATTGCATTGGTTCTGGGCCTAATAGAGAGAGAGAGAGGGAGAGAGAGGGAGAAAGAGAGAGAGAGAGAGAGAGAGGTGAAAATGACTACTGAATTCAAAAGCCCCCACTACTACCAGTGGCTTCAGCATAATAATAAGCCTGCTTCTTGTGACAACATGAATATAGAAGCAAATTAAGTTTTCTATTGTTTAAATTATATGATTTCTTTAGGAAAAAATATGACCGGAGAACCATGTGCTAGGCAACCAATTGATATCATCCAAGTTAAGGAAAACAAACCTGTGTCCATTAAAAAAGAAATGAGAACTAAGATCCAGGTCTCTATTTACCTCCTGGGATTTAAATCACATAATCTAGAAACTCCAGTGAGATCCCAGAGGATTCAGACAGGTTTACTGAAAGCCCTTTCTCATCTGCTTGCCGGTAGTGCATGCACGTGGTTTCTGGCTACCTCGCATCCCTGGCCCCACATTCTAGAAAGAGTACGACCATTTGTTCAGAGAATTCCCTCTTCCCACTGCATGTGGTTCTGGAGGGGCCGACAGTCCATCCCTGTTCAAGTGTTAGCCACAGAGATGACTGTGGCCCAGACCTAGCCAGGCATCTCAGAATAGAAAGTCGGATGCCTGTGCAGAAACA
>NW_007126187.1:0-720 GCF_000164805.1 Carlito syrichta
CGGGTTTCATGTTTTTGCTATTGTGAATGGAGCTGCAACAAACATGCATGTACAGATATCTTTTTTGAAGAATGATTTGAGTAGAATCCCAAAAGGGGGATTGCTGGGTCAGATCGAAGGTCACTTTCTAGTTCTTTCAGAATTCACCACACTGTCTTCCAAAGAGGTTGCACTAGTTTCATTCCCACCAGCAGTGCAGAAGAGGAACGGTGATTTTCTAACAACAGTGATTTTCTAACATCTCACTAGAACCCGGATCCCTCCAATAATCCTCTTCAGTTCCAGAGGTCCCCGTGGAGGCTGCTCTCAGCCCTGTGTCTGTGACCTTGACCCTGAGTTTAAATGTATAAAGCACCAGGGTAGACTCGGGGGTCTCTGTGCATTGAGATCTGGTGCATTTTATACATTTGAATGCACAAAATAAATGCCTCCTGTGTGTTAAACATACAGGGTGTCCCTTTGAGACTCCATTTGAATAGAAACATTTTTTTGCGGGTGAGGGTGAAACAAAAATATTTTAGGCCAGCCATCAGCCAGTGGAAGCTCTGCTCTTTTATGGGTGAGCTGTGAGGGTTCGGCAACTCTGACTTTGACATGGGCAGCTTTGGTTGGGAGGTTTCTGCTTGTTTATTTTTATTACACCTCGTCTCTCCCAGGTCAGCTTTCACATTTTCATGGTGTCTGAAAGAATTCACAAGGAAGAAAATTGATCTACCTCTC
>NW_007126188.1:0-736 GCF_000164805.1 Carlito syrichta
GCTGGTGCCCGTGTTCCTGAATGTTCATTATTTCTTCTTCTGAGAGACTTGGTCTCCTGGCCTTGAGGACTGGGTGTAGGGGTGCAGTTTTGCTCTGTTGGACAAGGGAAGGGTATGGTGTCTCCTCCCTCCATCCGTGGGGTGTCCGTGGGATGGTGGCATCCACCCTCATCAGCTTTCCCCTCTCATCAGGACCCAGGATGAGCATGTGGTTCATTCCTCCTTGACAGAAGAGGACGCAGAATTTTCCAGAATGCAGGCCAAGCTGGAAACACCCAGACTGGCTCCGGAAACCTCGCTCTTGCATTCTGGTGCCTTCCAGAAACGGGCCTCTGAGGGCAAGCTGGGCTGGCTGGTTCTGTCCAGGTAATGTAGATGGGTCTCCCGACTTGGAGACAGAATGGCAGGGACCACTCTGGGCATAAGGTGCATCCTTTGGGTTACACAACCATTTTGGATGCCACACAATAATGATTTCGATCTCTGCCAGGCTGATGAGCATTTCTAAAAACAGTTACACATCTGAAGTCTCCTGTTTCAAAACAGTCCAGTCATTGAATGACCCTCCACTGGGGTAAGGAGCATCACTCTTGAATGGATGCTGTTGGGATTTTCTAGAACTCAGTCACTGCCTTCTTAATTGATTGAGATGGAATTCAGTACTCTTGGGGCTTTGAAGCCCGCATGCAGTATCCTGTAGGACTGGGCGACTTACAGTTGATTTGGGAACATTTTC
>NW_007126189.1:0-497 GCF_000164805.1 Carlito syrichta
AAGTCTATGGTTGTACTCTCTGGAGCTGCTTTATTTATTTAAATACATAAATTAAATTAATAAATAAATGACACACACATACGGTTATCACTGCTGATGGTATCAGTGCTGTTCAGGAATGTTAAAATCAGGACCGAGCTGACCTTCTGTCTTTCTGTCCCCCAGTGTTCAAGGTCTCATGCATTTTTACCCTCCCGGCACCTCGGACCCAGAACCCAGGGTCTCCCACATTCTCGCCTTCCCGATACCCTGTGCCCAGTGCCCCAGGCTTCTAGCATTTTCGCACTGCCAGCGCCATGGGTCTAGCGCCTCAGACCTCGTGTATTTTCACCCTCCTGGTGCCCGAGAACAGTGACCCAGGCCCTGCACATTTGCACCCTCCTGGTGCTCCTGGTCCAGCACCCCGACCTCACGCATTTCCATCCTCCTGGTGCCCCGGGCCAGTGCCTCAAGTCTCAGTCCTTTTCCCCCTGCAGTCTTCCAAGGCCCAGCGACCC
>NW_007126190.1:0-634 GCF_000164805.1 Carlito syrichta
TCCATCCAGGTTGCTGCGAAGTTCATGATTTTGTTCTTTTTTATGGCTGCGTAGTATTGCATCGTGTATATGTACCACATTTTTTAAATCCAGTCCTCTTTTGATGGGCAGCATGGTTGTTTCCAGGTTCTTGCTATTGTGAACAACGCTGCGATAAACATACGTGTGCAGGTATCTATTTTATAGAGTTATTTAGTTATATAGTTCTTCAGGGTATATTCCCAGTAGGGGAATTGCGGGGTCATATGGAAGGTCGATTTTTAGAGCATTTAGGAATCGCCACACTGCTTTCCACAGAGGTTGCACTAGTTTACACTCCCACCAACAGTGTAGAAGTGTTCCCTTTTCGCCACACCCTCTCCAGCAGCTGTTATTTTTTTGAGTTGTTGATAATTGCCATTCTGACTGGAGTTAGGTGGTATCTTAGTGTGGTTTTGATTTGCATCTCCCTGATGATTAGTGAGGTTGAGCATTTCTTCATGTGTTTGTTGGCTGCTCGGATGTCTTCTTTTGTGAAGTGTCTGTTCATATCTTTTGCCCATTTTATAATGGGGTTGTTTGTTTTCTTCTTTTCAATATGTTTCAGTTCCTTGTAAATCCAGGATGTTAAGCCTTTGTCAGATCTAGAGTTGGC
>NW_007126191.1:0-486 GCF_000164805.1 Carlito syrichta
CAAAGAAAATGGTGGAAGTACGGTTTTTAGAGGTGCACAAGACCACTTTGAAATGTTATTTGAAATTTGAAAGCATTGTGGAAGTGTGACAATGGAGGCGTGAGTATGCAACAGAACCTCCAACATGCTTAACAATTTCACATGTTCATGATAAGTTTGAGATGCATGGGACTGTGTGTAATGTGCACAAAGGAAGATCTGGGAGGCCTTGCCCAGGAACAAGTCCTGCAGTCGTTCACCATCATCAGAAGTGTCTGAATGCTGATGGGAATCACTTTGAGCAGCTCTTGTACTTGCAGATGTCAAATGTAACTTGGATTCATCTTTTGTTATCAGTATGTATTGAGCATTACAATTTTAATAGTTTTTTTTTCCTTTCTTAAGTTGTGCATACTTTTTTGGCACCCTCCATATATATACACACACACTTGTTTATGTATGGATTTACTATGATGAATTGATGTGTGTGGTTATGGAGGATGAGAA
>NW_007126192.1:0-764 GCF_000164805.1 Carlito syrichta
CTGCCTAGCCAGGCTCAGTGGCTCAGCCTGTAATCCCACGCCTTTGGGAGACTGAGATGAGTGGATTGCCTGAGCCCGCAGGTTCAAGACCCACCTGGGCAACTTGGCGAGACCTCATCTCTGCAATAAATCAAAACTGAGCTGGGTGTGGTAGCGTACACCTGCAGTTCCAGCTACTTGGAAGGCTGAGGCGGAACGATCGCCAGAGCCCAGCAGGTCGAGGCTGTGCGACAGAGTGAGACTCCAGTCTGTGCCACAGAGTGAGACTCCAACTCAAAAGAAAAAGTGCTGTCTATGGGCTGGGCATGGTGGCTTAAACCTATCATCCCAGCTCTTTGGGAGGCCGAGGCAAGAGGATGATATGAGCCCATGGGTTCGAGACCAGCCTGGGAAACTTGGTGAGACCTCATCTCTATGATATATCAAAAAATTAACCGAGTGTGATAGCGCACACCTATAGTTCCAGCTCCTTGGAAGGCGGAGGTGGAAGGATCACCGGAGTGACTGTGAGCATGCCACTGCTGTCCAGCCTGGCCAACAGACTGAGACTCTGACTCAAAACAATAAAGTACTGTCTATGAACCAGGACACTGAATCTATCAACACCCTGGGCTTGGACATCCCAGCCCTCAGAACTGTAGAAAATCAGAATTTGTTGTTTACATCCCTAGTCTATGTCATGCTGTGACAGCAGTCTGATAGGCTACAACACACCCCTAGTATCTGACCATGGAGAAATGAATGAATACATGAATGAAATACTG
>NW_007126193.1:0-469 GCF_000164805.1 Carlito syrichta
CATGGATGATACACTATGACAGGCTATGGTGTTATGTGCTTGGTGTCAGGCACTAGAAATCAGCAATGTAGCTGGGTGCTGCATATGGTATGCCACCAGTGACTTGGGGTGGGGGAGGGAGTCCAGAGTTCCTGGAACCAAGAGTCAAGAGTGGTTGTTCAGCACCCCCTTAAGATATACTGTTCCCTTACACAACCATGGGGGTCATAGTTCCCAAGTTAGAGGTTAGGCAGAGCTGGTGGGTAAGTCATTGCAAGTCTCTGCCTGGTCACAGTGCTCCAGCTGTTCTCTGGACCTGCTGTAGTCAGGGGCAAGTTGGGGGAAGTGGAGTGTGAGACTACTGGGTGCCTCAGTCAGAGTGGGGACCAGAGCTCCAAAGCGTGGGTGGTGGGTGGTGGCAGTGGTTTTGGATCCTGCACAGGGTTCTTCAGCAGGACTAGAGCTGGAATCTCTGAGGGACAGGTGCCTA
>NW_007126194.1:0-777 GCF_000164805.1 Carlito syrichta
TCTTTTTTATAAAAATATCGCGGTTAGAATTGAGGTAACAAATAAGTCTGCCCCAAGGCAACTTCACCAAGTTCTCTGACATCACGGCTAATTTTATAAGCTGATCAAGATTAATGAGAAAATAGAATACTTAGATGAGTGGGTGAACATATTTGTATAACCATCCATGTCCCTCATATAGAAATGCTTAATTATATGACAGCATCATCAGAGAAATATGAGTGGAGTTTTGAAGTTTGGCAGCAAGTAAAATAATTTTCCATTTGTATGTGTAAATTCTCATCATTATTTTAAAAAAGACAATGTCACACTCTGATCATAGATGAAAGCAAAACCATCATTACTATCTTTACAGACAACATCATTATAATGTCATTATAGTGCATGCTTTACTTCTGAAACACTATCTTTGAATACATTTAAAGTTTTATCTGTGCACAATGCTTTCTAACATTTGACATTGGAGAGTCTTGTTAAAAGATGAAAATAAATTTTTCTCCTTAAAATCCAGTAGACTTCTTTTATATCAAAAAGATAATCATAGAATGCATTTTTAATTTTTTTCTAAAAATGATATTTTTATCATTTTTTTCTAACACCCCATGGAAGTCGCTCAACAGGTTCAGAAGGTACTGTTCTATCACCAAACTCTCCAAAAAATTACACTGTGGAACATAATTGTGTTTATTCTATAGCAGTTCCCAATTGCTTGGTAAGTAAGAGTCATATTCTCAGGTATTATTCATTCCAGAGATGCTTTATTTTTTACCACATGCT
>NW_007126195.1:0-334 GCF_000164805.1 Carlito syrichta
ATATTTTTTATTATGGTTTTGTGGGGTACAGTTAAGGGTTAGGTGTACAATTACGTTTCATTCCTGCACCCTGTTGATAAGAGGTGTTTTCCCATCCCCAGACAGATATTTGCTACTGTTAATCCCATCTCCCTCCCCCCCATAGTTTCCCAGTACCATCGGTCATTTTCTTATAGTATTACATTGGATGTTCAAGGTCCATTATATGAGTGAGAACATGTGATATTCGGATCTTTGTTTCTGTGAGAGGTCACTCAATATTATAGACCCTAGTTCCATCCAGGTTGCTGTGAAATTCATGATTTTGTTCTTTTTTATGGCTGCATAGTATTCA
>NW_007126196.1:0-547 GCF_000164805.1 Carlito syrichta
GTGTAGTGGCATGCACCAGTACTCCCCATTACTCAGGAGACTGAGGCAGAAGGATCACATGAGCACAGGTGTTTGAGGCTGCAGTGAGCAGTGATTGTGTCACTGTACTCCACACTGGGTGACAGAGTGAAAGTCAGATTTTCAAATAATAAATCACAATGAAATTGAGAACACAGGTGTAAACTATGACTGCACAAATAATTGAAGACAAAGGTCAGCCTACACACAGAAAAGCAATCACTGAAGGAAGTGACTCCTGAGCTAACCCAAAAAAGATAAGGAGCAATCAGGTGAGCAAAGGTGATTGAGAGGACATCATAGGCAAAGAAGAGCCTCATCACATGCTGGGAGGGTGGGAATGTCAGGCTTAGAAGGGAATTAGAAAAAATGTAAGAATTACAACTGAAATTAATATAACTGAACCATAATATGCATTTTACATTTTATGTGTAATGCATATTAAAAACTCTATTATTTCATGCAGCACTTTGTCTCCAAAATCTTTCAAAGTACCACCAAAAGACTCCCTATGACATATGTCTGGGAA
>NW_007126197.1:0-547 GCF_000164805.1 Carlito syrichta
CGCATGCCTAGAGCCTCCCTGGGTGATAGTGGCTTGAGATGGGACTGGGTGGGGACCTGAACCCCAGGGCAGGGACCCAGAACTCTGAGGGTCAAGCACTGGCCATGGCTTTGGGTACTTCAGCCAGGGAAGCAGTGCAGAGCCCAGAGTCACAGGTGCTGGGGACCTGCATGAGCAGCAGCATCCTTGTGCCTGGTGGGGCACCCCAGGAGGGAATGGAGACTGTAGTTCCAAGGGGTGGGCATGGAGGGCATGGGGGGCTGTCACAGCCTAAGTCTGGGCTGGGTGCCCAGCTAGGGAGGGAGCTGACAGTGACTGAGTGCTAGGCAGATCAGGGTAGCCAGCAAGGGAACCCATATCTCCACAAGACAGTATGGAGGGGCTCCACAGGTGGTTGTGTGTGGCTTGGGGCCAGGTGAGATGGTGTAGCCAGGGAGGGAGCTGGGAGCTACACGTGGCTGGGGCCTGGGGTGAACAGCAGTGGCAGAGGGGCCACGGTAACCAGCCTTGTGTGGGACCAATGGTTTCCAGGTCTTGGACCAATGCA
>NW_007126198.1:0-660 GCF_000164805.1 Carlito syrichta
TCAGCCTGGAATCACAGCATTGTGGGAGTCTGAGGTGAGCTGATTGCCTGAGCCCGCGGGTTCGAGACCCGCCTGGGCAACTTGGTGAGACCTCATCTCTACAATAAAATTTAAATAAATTAGTTGGGTGTAGTAGTGCGCGCCAGTAGTTCCAGCTACTTGAAAGACCGAGGCGGAAGGTTTGCAGGTGCCAAGCAGGTTGAGACTGCAGTGGTCGGGAGTGAACAGTGCTCTCCAGTCTGGGTGACAGAGCGAGATTCCAACTCAGAAAAAAAAAAAAAGAAAGAAAGAAAAGTAAAAGTAGTCAAGTAGTCACCAGGAAGTGAACAGTACTAGCTAGCTGTATTCTCTTTCAATCTTCCCGCTGCAATCAAGTGACACTGTCGCAAATTACACACACACACACACACACACACACATACACACACACACAAACAGACCCGAAAAACATGCTACAGGAATTGCACACACGTGGCAAGAATGTACACACCAACATTGATCTGAGAACAATGCCTACAGACAGCAGCACAGGATCCACACGAAAAAAGTCACATATCAGTGTGCACCCATCATCACATGACATGACATACAGATAGACAGACACCAATCCCAAATCCGTGTGAGACTTGCCGTGCAAACTCACATAGAATGTTTGACTCA
>NW_007126199.1:0-689 GCF_000164805.1 Carlito syrichta
GCTCGTGCCTGACATCTGGACACTAGGCCTCACCAGAAGACTCTCCGTTCTCCACCTCTAGATAGCACCTCTGGCCTTCCTGATTTCTGGTCAGTGGGTCAAGGATATTAAGTTGCATCTGTTTTAGAACCTCCTAACCGTGCCAATGCTACTGTGTTGTTCTGGGTACTTCCTATTTAACAGTATTTCCTTTGGGGATGGGCTTTCGTGGCTGGCACTCTCCTGTGGGAGGGACCAGTGGACACTGGCCCGAGTCCAAGCAGCATAAAGCAACAGGCAAAACTCTTTCCATTGAGCTGTGTTTCCATGGTTGGTGGTCCACCCATGACTGCAGAGGCTGTCTTTTCAAGGGGCTATGCGATTGTTGATGCCATCTGCCCCCCTGCTTTTGAGGCCGAACAAGGACAGGACTCTGCTTTGCTCATGTATTTAACCACCAGATTTTGCAGCGACGGTCCATCTAGAGCCACTCTACAGACCACAACCTTTAAAAACTTACTAAATAGGCAATGTTTTACCATTAGTCTCGCTTTGGACAATAGATGCCAGTCCGCTGTTCATCCACATATGAACAAGACACAGAGAGTGGCCGATTGCAACACTTGCTTCATTATAATAATAAAAACATCAGTCAGACACAGAAGCTCATGACTGTGATCCCAGCCTTTTGGGATGCAGTGGCAGGAGGA
>NW_007126200.1:0-590 GCF_000164805.1 Carlito syrichta
CAGGCCAGGCTTGGAGGTTCCGTCTGTAATCCCAGTACTTTGGGAGGCCGAGACGACTGGATTGCCTGAACCCACGGGTTCGAGACTCGCCCGGGCAACTTGGCAAGACCTTTTTTCTACAATAAATAAATAATCAGCTGGGCATGGTAGCACGTGCCTGTAGTTCCAGCTACTTGGAAGGCTGAGGAGGAAGGATCGCCGGAGTCCAGCAGGTCGAGGCTGTGGTGGCCGGGAGTGATCACTGCCCTCAAGTCTGGGTGACAGAGTGAGACTCCAACTCAAAAATAAATAAATAAAATAAAATAAAATAAAATAAAATAAAAGGACAGAGACAGGAAACAAACAGCTAAGGGCTTATTATTTGACTTTTTCTATCTATGTCCCAAGATAATACTTCAAGCCTTAATTGCTAAGGTAATATTCTTTACTCATAACTATTGCAAAATTTAACATGGTAACTTTCACCCCAGAACAACTAAGATGTTTGTAATCTAAAATTTTTTTTTCCATCAATGTTGCAATGATCAGAACTTACATTTCATTAAAAATATTCTTTATTGTTGTTACTTTGAAATGAAGAGGATATAAGG
>NW_007126201.1:0-624 GCF_000164805.1 Carlito syrichta
GACTACCGCAGGCATATCACGACATGATTTATTCTAATAAATACAATTTTAGTCAAAAATGCTTCTATAGCAGCTGGAAAGTGAGATACTCAAACCCTCTAACTCCATTGCATCTAGGGTGGCCAAGTTTCATATTTCCGGTCCGTGAGATGGAAGCATAAATCCCTGACAAGGAGTTGCCTCCCTAAATAAATCAACACCAGAGAAGAGACAAGGCTTTTGCCCCATTCTCCCTGGATGGATCACAGACATGGTACCTGGAGATGCATCAGCCATGTCATGACCATTATAGTAAAAGCTAAATACCCAGGATGGTGAAGACAAAGTTGGAAAGATCCTGGGATATTAATGATTTCATAAACCTGCCACACAGGCATGGTCAGGTTACCTCCAGACTGCTTGTGACATGAGAAAAATTAACCCTAACTTGGAATGTAGATAGTATTCACCTCACAGGGCAGTTGTGCAAGTTAAATAACATTACAATGATTCAGCTCTTTATAGCGTAGGTGAACACATAATAGATGCTCAAAAGCTGGTCCCTATGGCTATTATTATTAACTCAGTTTAACTTGCATGAGTTTCTTCTTTTCTTCTAGAGGAGGGGGTAGGTGGGGAAGGTTA
>NW_007126202.1:0-752 GCF_000164805.1 Carlito syrichta
GAAACACAAACGTCCAAGAATAACCAGAACAATCCTCAGCAAAAAAAACAAAGCAGGTGATATCACAATACCAGACTTCAAACTTTACTATAAAGCTACAATCATCAAAAGAGCTTGGTATTGGTACAGGAACAGGCATATAGATCAATGGAACAGAATTGAGATTCCAGAAGCAAAACCTCAATTTCTCAACCAACTCATCTTCGACAAAGCCCCCACCACCTACCAATGGGGAGAGGAGAACCTATTCAGTAAATGGTGCTGGGAAAACTTGCTGACCACATGCAGAAGATTGAAACAGGACCCCTATCTATCCCCATGCACAAAGGTTAACTCCAAATGGATCAGAGACCTAAATGTAAAACCTCAAACCATAAGAACCTTAGAAAAGGAAGGAAATACTCTCATGGAAATTGGAACTGGCATCCAATTCCTGTACAAAACCTGAAACCCACAGGACTTAAGAGAGAAGATAGACAAATGGGAACTTATTAAACTGACAAGCTTCTGCAAAGTCAAAGAAACCATCAAGAGAGCAGGGAGACAGCCTACAGACTGGGAAAAAGTATTTGCCAACTCTAGGTCTGACAAAGGCTTAACATCCTGGATCTACAAGGAACTGAAACATACTTAAAAGAAGAAAACAAACAACTCCATTATAAATGGGCAAAAGTTCTGAACAGACACTTCACAAAGAAGACATCCGAGCAGCCAACAAACACATGAAGAAATGATCAACCTCACTAATCATC
>NW_007126203.1:0-688 GCF_000164805.1 Carlito syrichta
CAAGGAACTGAAGCGTACTGAAAAGAAGAAAACAAACAACCCCATTATAAAATGGGCAAAAGACATGAACAGACACTTCACAAAAGAAGACATTCGAGCAGCCAACAAACACATGAAGAAATGCTCAACCTCACTAATCATCAGGGAGATGCAAATCAAAACCACACTGAGATACCACCTAACTCCAGTCAGAATGGCAATTATCAACAACTCAAAAAATAACAGCTGCTGGAGAGGGTGTGGTGAAAAGGGAACACTTCTACACTGTTGGTGGGAGTGTAAACTAGTGCAACCTCTGTGGAAAGCAGTGTGGCGATTCCTAAAAGCTCTAAAAATTGACCTTCCATATGACCCTGCAATCCCCCTACTGGGAATATACCCTGAAGAACACAAATCACTCTATAAAAAAGATACTGCACACGAATGTTTATCGCAGCATTGTTCACAATAGCAAGAACCTGGAAACAACCATGCTGCCCATCAAAAGAGGACTGGATTAAAAAAATGTGGTACATATACATGATGGAATACTACGCAGTCATAAAAAAGAACAAAATCATGAATTTCGCTGCAACCTGGATGGAACTAGAGTCTATAATACTGAGTGACCTCTCACAAAAACAAAAATCCGAATATCACATGTTCTCACTCATATAATGGACCTTGAACATCCAATGCAATACTATGA
>NW_007126204.1:0-316 GCF_000164805.1 Carlito syrichta
CGATAGAGAGGGGTCCTGTTTCAATCTTCTGCATGTGGTCAGTCAGTTTTCCCAGCACCATTTATTGAATAGGTTCTCCTTTCCCCAGTGGTAGGTGGTGGAGGCTTTGTCGAAGATGAGTTGATTGAGAAATTGAGGTTTTGCTTCTGGAATCTCAATTCTATTCCATTGATCTATATGCCTGTTCCTATACCAATACCAAGCTGTTTTGATGATTGTAGCTTATAGTAAAGTTTGAAGTCAGGTAATGTGATACCACCTACTTTGTTTTTTTTTTTGTTTTTTTTTTGCTGAGGATTGTTCTGGCTATTCTTGC
>NW_007126205.1:0-685 GCF_000164805.1 Carlito syrichta
GAAACAGGAATAAATAGAAACCTTGAACAGACCAATAATGAGTGACAAATTTGAAACAGTAATAAAAATTTACCAACCAAAAAACTACAAGGACCAGATGGATCCACAGTCAAATTCTACCAGATATAAAAGAAAGAACTTGTACCCATCCTACTAAACTATTCCAAAAATATCAAGAAATAAGGATTCTTCCCTAAGCATTCTATGAAACCAGTATCATCCTGATTTCAAAATCTGGAAAAAGTATAACAAAGAGCAAATTACAGCCAATATTCCTGATGAACATAACACAAAAAAACTCAAAAAAATACTAGCAAACTGGATCAAGAAGCACACCAAAAAGATTGTTCACCAGAATCAAGTGGGTTTTATTATTGGATGCAAGGGTAGTTTAACATACAAAAATACATCTACATGATCGAGCAATAAATAAAATTAAAAACCACATAATCATCTCAATATATACAGCAAAATCTTTTTTTTTTTTTTTTTTTTTTTTTTTAAATAATTAATCAGTATTTTTATTATAGTTTTGTGGGGTACAGTTAAGGGTTAGGTGTACAATTACGTTTCATTCAGACACCCTGTTGATAAGAGGTGTTTTCCCAGCCCCAGACAGATATTTGCTACTGTTAATCCCCTCCCCTCCCCCCCATAGTTTCCCAGTACCGTCAGTCATTTTGTT
>NW_007126206.1:0-660 GCF_000164805.1 Carlito syrichta
GCATATATGTTTAGGATAGATATTTCTTGTTGATGGAGTGAACCTTTTATCATTATGTAGTGGCCCTCTGTATCTTTTTTAATTTTTGATAGCTTAAATGGTATTTTGTCTGAAATTAGGATTGCGACTCCTCCTTTCTTTTGTGTTCCATTCGCCTGAAAATTTGTTTCCCATCCTCTTACTTTGAGTCTGTGTATGTCCTTTCTAGTGAGATGGGCCTCTTGAAGGCAGTATATTGTTGCCTGGTGATATTTTATCCATTTTGTCATTCTATATCTTTTCAGTGGTGCGTTTAGTCCATTCACATTCAAACTATTTATTGAAATGTGAGAGTTCATCCCTATCATGGAGTTCTTATTGAGTTATTGTTCTTCCACTTGGTTTTTTCTTTTTTCTTTTTCTTTTTTTTTTTTTTTTTTTGTCTTTCTTTTGCTTTTGGGGTTGGTTCGTGTATATTTTATTCTTTTCCCTGTACTCTTGTGAAAAACGTTGTTCTTTTTTCCTTTTCTTCTGTGTTTAGTACTTTCTTGAGTGTTTCATGTAGAGATGGTTTTGTGGCTGCATAAGTTCTTAGGGATTGGATATCCGGGAAAGATTTTAATTCTCCCTCACTGATGAAGCTTACCCTGACTGGGTAAGGTTATTCTTGGTTGACATTGT
>NW_007126207.1:0-316 GCF_000164805.1 Carlito syrichta
CCAGGTGTGCTAGTGCCTACCTGTAGTTCCGGCTACATGGAAGGGAGAGGTGGAAGGATTGCCTGATCCCAGCAGGTCGAGGCTGCGGTAGATGCAAGCATGCCACTATGCTCCAGCCTGGGCGACAGTGTGAGACTCTGACTCAAAATTTAAAAAAAAGAAAGAAAAAAGAGAGGTCAGATAGGACCACTCCTGGGTTATGAACACCAGACCCGGGCTGCCTGCATGTTGCTAGTGCCCAGAACTTTCACTCCAATTAGGGGAAGAGAAATAACAAGGCTTGTGAGAGTGGTGGCCATTGGGTGCTGCAAGACAC
>NW_007126208.1:0-464 GCF_000164805.1 Carlito syrichta
CCTGTGAGGTTCTGGCACTGAGTGTGCGTGCTGTCATTCCTCCTTCCCACTTGTTCCCTTTCGTGTATCTTACGCTCTACAGGGTGCCTGCTTTGGCGTGCGGCTTGTCAACCTCTCCCATGCGGGAATGCTCATCTCCCCTGTGCCACAATGAGGGATCTGAGACATTCACAGTTACTTGTGGGAAGGCATTATGTGTGACCCGGGGGAATTCTGAATTGCTCTTTCTTGACACCTTCTCCTGTCAGGGAAAGCTATGAGACTGTGGATTGCTGGTCGGAGTGGCCTTTCTTAGGCCTGGGGTGCACGGGCACCTTCCTGGCTTAAGTCTGTGCCCAATGTGTGCTGCAGTGTCACCTCTTTGCTGTGACTATTATTCTTCATTGCCGCCTGCTGTAATACCTCATTCTCACTCTTTCCCCTTGATTTGTGTTCCTTTCCATAGAGGGCCTTTGCGTACGAGC
>NW_007126209.1:0-714 GCF_000164805.1 Carlito syrichta
CCAGCTAACAAGTTGGCCGAGTAGCCAGCCAACATGCTAAACCAGCTAGCTAGTCGGCCGACTTGTCAGCCAACTAGTTAAATCACCTAGCTAACTCGTTAACCAACTAATTAACTCGTTTAATAACTAGTTAAAACAGTTACCTAACTCATTAACCAACTCGTTAATTCAGCTAGCTAGCTCATTAGCCAACTAGTTAAGTCAGTTAGCTAAGTGAGCTAGCTAACTAGCTAGCTAGCTAAGTAAGCTAGCTGTCACCTAGCTCACTGGCTATCTAATTATTTAAGTCAGCTACTTAAGCCTTCAACCTAAATAGTTGGCTAATTAATTAAGTCACCTGGTTATTCAGCTAGTTAAATAGTTAGCTAACTATTTAATTCATGTAGTTAATTCAGCTAGCTAACTGGTTAAGTCAGCCAATTAAGTCAGCTAGCTAAGTAGTTAAGTCAGCTAGCTAAGTCATCTAGATAAGTCAGCTTCTAATTTAGTCAGCTGGTTAAGACAGTTAGCTAGCTAGTTAGCTAAAGGTTTAAGTCAGCAGGCTGCCTCAGGTCATTACCTAGTTAACTAATGAGTTAAGTCAGCTGGTTGAGTCAGCTAGCTAGCTACTTAGCAAACGGGTTGTGTCAGCTGGTTGAGTAGCTAGCTAGCTAGCTAGCTAACAAGTTAAGTCAGCTGGATGGTCAGCTAGGTAGCTAGATAGCTAGATTCTTA
>NW_007126210.1:0-754 GCF_000164805.1 Carlito syrichta
CAGGAAATGGAGGACTTTCTGACATCACACAACCTACCTAGGTTGGAACCAGAAGAAATTGAGGCCCTAAATAGACCAATAGCAATCAAGGAAATTGACTACATAATAAGAAAATTACCTACAAAAAAAAAGCCCTGGACCAGATGGCTTTCCAGCAAAATTCTACAAGACATTTAAGGAGGAGCTGATACCAATCCTACTGAAGGTATTCCAGGTGATTGAGAAAGATGGAAACCTCCCCAAATCATTTTACGAAGCCAACATCACATTGATACCGAAGCCAGGTAAAGATCTAACAAAGAAAGAGAACTATAGGCCAATATCTTTGATGAACATAGATGCTGAAATTCTCAACAAGATCCTAGTGAACTGGATTCAACAACACATCTCAAAAACCATCCATCATGACCAAGTAAGCTTCATTCCTGGAATGCAAGACTGGTTCAACATTCGTAAAACCATAAATGTAATTAAATACATCGACAGATGTCAAAACAAAAACCACATGATTATATCATTAGATGCAGAAAAAACTTTTGGTAAAATCCAGCACCCCTTCTTGATTAAAAACCCTCGAAAATCTAGGCATACAGGGAATATACCTCAAAATAGTAGAAGCCATCTAAGAGAAACCCACAGCCAGCATACTCCTAAATGGACAAAAATTGGAACCAATTCCCCTGAAAACTGGAACTAGACAGATGCCCACTCTCACCCATCCTGTTCAACATAGTACTGGAAGTCCTGACTTGAG
>NW_007126211.1:0-537 GCF_000164805.1 Carlito syrichta
CGGCTGTGGGTTCCAGACACACAAGGGCAAATCGGTGAGATCTCATCTCTACAATAAATCAAAAATCAGTCGGGCATAATAGCACGCGACTGTAGTTCCGGCTACTTGAAAGGCTGTGGCGGAAAGATTGCCAGAACCCAGCAGGTGGAGGCTCCGTTGGCCTGGAATGTGTCACTGCACTCAAGTCTGGGTGACAGAGTGAGACTTCAACACACACACACACACACACACAAAGAATCATAAAGAACAAAAAAAGCCCAAATGGCGTAACTTCAGCCACTGTGGGCAGGAGGCTTGGTGTTGGCTCACGTTTTGGCTCCAACCCTCTTTCCATTTCCCATGATCAACGCACTCCTAGTTAAATGTCTTTCTGTTCGCTAAATTCAAGGACATTTGAAAATAATATTTGTGTCTCGAAACTTTGTTTTACAGACCTCGCACTACACTCCCTGTCTATGTGATCAACTATCTGAAACTCCGGTCGCTGCCATATCGGACAGTTATCTGCCGTGACACAACCTCCCCCCTCCCATGTCA
>NW_007126212.1:0-746 GCF_000164805.1 Carlito syrichta
GACTGAGGCCCTGTGAGCTTCAGGGAACTTCCCTCTGAGTACACGGCTTTCCCTGATGCAGACCAGATTCTCACCCACACACATCCCAGGTGTGTCCTCCCTCAATTCCTTCCCACACCTGCCTTCCCCACTGCCTTTTCTCCACAGTCCCTGCTTAGCTGAATGTGCTCTCTATTTCACGTGTATGTAGCAGTCGTTGGCTTCTCACTGCCGGCATAGAGATGCTCCTTCCATTCAGTTCCTAGTGGGACCTCTGGATGTAGAAGAGCCTTGACACATAGAAGAACTCAGGAAATATTTGCTTCCTGCACATAAACTTTTCTCACTTGTCGTTATGCATGCAAAGCTGAAAATTAGATGCAAACAGGAGCTTACCTTTCAAAGATGAATGCCTAAGAGCTTCATGGCCCCAAACATTTCTCCTTGGCAAGTGATGCAGGCCCCGTGATACCAACATGTCATCCAGGAAGCTGCTCAGTTCAGGAGAATCACTTGCAGTGTGCTTTTCACTCATGGACACTTACAGTCACCAAGGAGTAGACAGAACCAGAGAGACCAGAGGGGCAGGACTGGAAAAGGCCCCAAGGAAGGAATCATGCTGGAGAATGGGGCTCAGAGGTGCCCAGGAGCTTTAGAGCCCATGAACAAGAGGGCACAGGAGCCAACATCCTTCTGCCCGCAGTCAGCCTGATCACAGGCACACCCATCACCATGCACAGGGCCCTGTGTCTCCCCTGCAGCTATTA